>NW_026895108.1:0-140019 GCF_033153095.1 Gastrolobium bilobum | reverse complement strand
GGCCCTTTGCATGGGGGTGAGACTGTGGATAAACAAGTCAGTTAAACACTGAATACAAAAACAAAAAAATAGATAAAGCTTTTTATAATTTTAATAGAGAACTTCAAACACTTTCACCTTAATCCAGTCATCAAATACTTCCTTCTCGACGTCAATCATTTTCTTCGCGTCATTCCAACCGAACCCACTCCCACCAGAACCTCCGGTCATTTCATGAATGGCATTGTACTGTTTTTTCAACAATTTGACCCTTGAGGTGATGTGAGGGATGGCCTTAAGAGAACAATCAGGTATCTTGAGATGCATCATTTTCTCAAGGGCATTAGAGAAGCCTCCTTTGAACCCGTTCTCACCCCTCCAAAGATGTGCAATTTCAGTCATACATTCGACCAGGATCTTATCTTCATCAGCAGTCCAAGTGTGATTACGTTTGTTTCTGAAAGTCAGGCTTTCCTCGGTCATAATTTCGGTGCTCCAATATTGTTCCTGCGATAAACAGTTTCAAAATCAGTACACTTAATATGTCAATAGTTTTCTGCCATTAAATTAAGACGAATTAAATAAGTAACTCTTCAATTGCATAAACACCCCTTAACATAAACAAACGAAAATTCAATAAGTAGAGTACAAGGCCAATATGTTTGTCAAAGTTCTTCATATTACAACATAAACGCAAATATCTTCAACTAGTGTACATAACATGACAATGGAAACAGAAAACAAAAGTCATAATGATTGGTTCATCTCTGTTGAAATTCAAACACGATTCCTCCAGGTGTTAAACATGTTATGTGCCATTTCATCCCTCCGCATTGTCCATGCATTAGATGACTCAACATGAGTTATTAAATCAAGTTCTCCCATGTTATCTTCAACATGTTGCATATCAACTTCTTCAGCGTCCAATGGGTCCACTGTCATCTCTCTCCGTATATGGTTATGAAGCAAACAACATGCGCTAATAATCCTGCATTGAGTTTTAACGGGATAAAATGACTTCGATCGGACAATAGCCCAACGCCCCTTAAGCATCCCGAAGCAACGTTCAATGACATTCCTTGCAGAGGAATGTTTCATATTAAAAAATTCTTGGGCTGTCCTTGGTTGGGCACCGTGCCTCCATTCACTAAGATGATATCGTTGTCCTCTATATGGCGTAAGGAAACCTTCCCCATTCATGTAACCAGCATCACCTAGGTAATAGTATCCTACAGCACAAGTTACAATTAACTTTTATCAAAACATGTAATGTAGTAAGTAAAAAAACTCACCCACAATAGAGATGATCAACCGCAAAGAGTCAGAGTGCATACCTTTAGGAACCTTCAAACCGTCTGGACGACTTATGGCATCTCTTAGAACCCTAGAATCTGCAGCTGATCCCTCCCAACCAGGCAAGACGAAAATAAACTGACCATCTTGAGAACAAACCCCTAAAACATTAGTTGCTATGTCACCCTTTCTAGTACGGTATCTGGCCTTATCCGCTTGTAAGGGGTTAATCTTTATGTGTGTCCCATCAAGTGCTCCCAAACAATTCTATAATTCAATTTAGACTATTAGTAACACGGACACACGCTTGGTGACTGAAATGTATAGCATGAATTATACCAGTACATGGACTAGTAACTTACCTTGAACCACTTCCACTTATCATCAATCGAGTTTTCCGGGATTGGCTCAGGTCGTTTTAGTAGAACATTATGACAACGCAACACTGAAAGCAAAACATTAGAGAACTGTCTACTAATGGTTTCTCCCGATCTCATGAATTGTCTTTTAATTATCCTGTTCTTGACATCGTGAGCCAATATGTGAAGAAAGATTGCAACCATCTCCTCTACTCCCATATGGCTCGTCGGTTGAAGTTGACCAACGGTTTTAAGCAACCCACACAAGTTATGAAAACACCTCCTGTCCATCCGTGTATTCTCTATACACGCTGTGTCACTTATGTGAACAATCCTAAGGAAGTTTACTTCCCTTACTCTAGCCCTCCCACGTTCGTCCAATGAGACTCTCCTGCGTCTATTTCTCCGGTTTTCAGCAATGCGTAACAAAACAGCACATATACTGACAAACATGTTAGTCAGTTGATGCAAAGACTCCAAATGAGTAATGAGTACGAGTATGACACTAAACTCCATTCCATTGTTGATGGCCATCATCTAACACGTGAAGGACAAAAAGATTCAGATAAGTAATTGCCAAAAAAATTAAATATATGACTCATCGTATTGAAGATAATAAACATAACGCTAATATGGAAAACATAACATCTCACCGACCTCATTCTTAACAAATTGGATTCCTTTAAAATCATGTTATGAGAGATTAAGTTTATGTACAATATAAAGATAATAAACTTTTCGTAGGATGCTGAAAGTAAAGACTTTACTCTAAGGCCATGCGTAAACATAACTAGCAAACCTATTAAGGAAGTGATGCATTTTGGATGGAACAAAACCAACTTCATTCTGACTCCTCAAGTCATATCCTATTCCTATAGCTATGTCCCTCCATGGATTCGGTTGAAGTTGTAAAGTCAACTAGGCCCAAAGGATACTCATCCAGTTCCAATACCCTTACAAAAATAAATTAAATGGAGCTCTACAAACTGCACTTTGAGTTTTTATTTCTTTGCATCAGACACTTTCTTCATAGTTCCAATGATACTTAAAAAAATGTGTTTTCTGTAACTTAACAGATTTAGTAAGTTAAAAAATAGTTGTATTACATTACTTTTTGAACTCAGTAACAATGTAAAGCTTAGTGAGCCAATTCTTGCATCTGGTACATGCAAGGTAATGGGATTTGATAAGGCTTGACAAAATTGAATATTTATGTGTATCAATTCATGTGTAAAGACCAAGCTAATCAATAAACTACCATGAAATCTATCAGGTAAACTCTATTTTGTTCTTTTCAATACAAGAGACAATCGAGAAAAAGACACATACTAATATACCACAAAAAATGGGCTTGACCCCATAAACTATTATTGTATTTTCTTATATATGAATATAGAAATCTAGCAGAAAATCTCTACCTTTATATATCACCTGAGCCTGATAAATATTCACCTGACAAAGTTTGGTTTTGAGAAAATAATTTAAGTACTTCCTTCCGATTAGTCTCAACTGGACAACTTTCTTTTTTTGGTTGTATTGAACTGGACAACTTTTTCGTCCCACCATTAAATAAACTAATTATAAAATTAAATTTTCCAACTAATTTCATAACTTTTCAAGTGATAAAACTACGCTCAAAAGAACATAACACAGGGATTCCCAACATGCAAAAATTGAAGATAAGCATCGACTTTTGATAACGAGGTAAAAATCTATCACCAACACTTCTCCATCTTTGATGTTCATTCACCATTTAACATTCTTCATTTACCTTTCTCTGAATTCCTTCCAAACACTCGGTGTTGTTTTCAACCAAATTCTGGTTACAAATCACTGTCTTGCTATTTTGTCTCCTTCCAATTTCCCATCTTTATCGTTTAATTGACATGGGTTTCGTCCTGTTTCTATGCTACCTTTTCCTTTAGTTTGAATCTATACTCCTCGTTAATTTTGGTTATTCCCTCCATTTAAAAATTTGAGCTTTATCTCCTAATACCCTTGAGAGTTGAAGCCCCAAAATTACTTTGATTCCTTATAAGTGTATGAGTTTTGCCCTTTCTAATAGAATTGCTAATGTGTTTAATCCTAGCTTGGTGTTGTGTAGTTAATTGATTATACATTTTGAGAAATTTAGAAGCTGTGAAGTAACTACATGAACGTGCTTTGATGATAAGTGATCAATGATATATGATATTCGTGTTGGGAATTGTATTAGGTTACTTATGAGTTAGAAAAATTAAAGCAAGCTTGTCGTTGGATTGCATGATAATAACTTCAATGGTTTATCTTTTCATTAGAAAATTTGAATGTCTCTAAGCTGTAATAGGCTATATCTATATTGACATGTTCCTATGACCCTATCCCCCCTTAAATCTGAGAACTGAACAACACAAACATTGAAACAAATGGAGAAAAAGAAAAAGCTTCTATGGGATTTTTACTTCATATAATGCCACCAGACCTAGTTACTGAGAATTTAGGCTATAAATCTGTGAGACTAAGTATCTTCATCTAAAGTAAGTGTTGGAACAAATTTTTAAGTTTTGGCTCTTGGACATGACAAAGATTACTGCTTGAAGTAAATTACTTTCTTTATTTTGATGATTTTGGTTTTTCTCAGTCTCCAAAACCGAAATCATGATTAAATTATTCTGCTTTTTGGAACTTATGTATCTTCTGCCAAAAGGTCTGAAGTTGAACCAATGGATTGTACAGCTGCAAGAAAGACTCAAAAGGCTGATCGAGAAAAATTAAGGAGGGATCGACTTAATGAACAGTTTGTAGAGCTGGGTAACATCCTAGGTAAATAAAATTTCACTCTTTCACATTGGGAATTAATAAAATTGAGAAGACTGCTGAAAAATGTCACGGGTTACTGATATAATATATTATATTGTTTTCCTGACTTTCTGATGATATACAACTTCAAGGTTCTCCTTCATTAAATAGTGTATTAATAGCTGAATCATTGTAACTTCAAGGAAAAGAAAATAGAATGCTATTGCCCCAACTTTTAACAAATTTGCAAAAAAAAAATATCATCGTCAACAACCACCCATGTTACTTCTATCAAAATGAAAGCAACAACTTCAAAAATGGAACACTTACCCGAGTCGACTTCACCTAAAACGCCAGACAAAGACTTTGTATGGTGATGGGTAGCTCTAAACAGTCCGCTGTGCACCTACAGACGATGGATCTGGAAGCAGGATCTACAAAACAACAAAGACACAAACTAACAACGATTCAGGTCCGATTCGGTTTATGATTCCCCCATGCATTTTGTGAGCTCAACATAAACAAAGAGAAGCTGGGTCAGTTCGATCATTCAACAAGCAAAAATGTACTCACCCCTAAGCTGCTGACCACCGTAGCAACCAAAAATCCTATCTTCACTCTCTTGCCTTTTCAGAGGGTATAAAGGGTGTGAAATTTTTTGGTCAACAGTGTTTTTCCCCGCTTTTAACAAATACCCACCTCAGAAAACACTTTCTTAACAGTACGGATGGATGGCTTTCCATCACAAAATTTCAAAAGCCATGCAAATGGGATGGCTGGCTTTCTGATTAAATGACCTTCAAACAAACAAGGCAATTCAGGAATCCATGTTGCATTTGCATAGGAAACCACGAAAAAGACGCTAGCCAAACGCCCCCTAATAGAAAACTCCAAATCCATTATAGACAAACTTGACGGCAGAAACGTTAGTTCCTAAGATTATAAAAATTTCACCGGATTTGAAAGTAAGAAAAGTTTATAAAGTGAATAGAAGTCATAACTTTGTCAACCAAATTTGAAACATCAAAACAACTAGTTTAGTCCATATTATTACCCTGTATGCTCTGAAATGAATTTTACCAAGATATTAGTATTTTGAAAATGATTAAATAATAGCAACACTTAAAGAGATCTTCTCAGGAGACGGGTATAACCCTGTCTACCAAAGAAATGAATCCATGCCTACCAAAATAAGAACTAATCATTCCAATACAGATAACATAATTCCTTAATAAAACAAGGGGAAAAAAAGCCAGCTTTGTAGATCTATTTGAAAATAAGCAACCGTGAAGAAATTTCACTTTAGGAGGACCTATGTTAGCACTTAGCATTACCTGTTGAATTTTGATGCAGTTGAGATTTCTGAAGTACACCAGTATTTTTTTATATGTAATTTTATATTGTATTTAGTCAGAGAACTACTTTGTGTTTAAAAATAGAAAAAGTTGCATACCCGTGCTCACTTTCCTTTCATTTCCTTTCCTTTGAGCAATTACAAAGTGACCCGATCTTGAGCAACAGCAAACAACTACTTGTTAGATCTTGAGAACAAAACGGCAAAGAGAATAATTAAAAAAAAATAAGGATTACCGATCATATAGTGAGTGGGTGACTGGCTAGTGGCTGATAACAGAGAGAGGCAGTGATCGATTATGGAGATAACTCAGATAACAGAGAGAGGCAGAGACTCAGAGAGCAAGACTGCGTGGGTGACCGATTAGGGATTTAGGGTGGGTGACTGGTTGGTCGCGTTTGCACTTTGCATATTAGGAGTTAGACGGGTTAATGGGCTACCAGGTGTTAGTTTTATAATTTAGGAACAGGCCCAATATCGCGTATGTTAAAAAAATATTGGATCGATTTGGATTGGATCGGTTTTCACCAGGCAAACCGAAAACCGATCCAATCCAGTCAAGATTTTCAGTTTTTGTTCGGTTTTCGGTTATTTCGGTTTTCGGTTATTCGGTTCGGTCACCGCGGTTTGATTCGGTTTGGATCGGTTGTTGAACACCCCTACTTCACAGGTCCCTCATATTTTATTTTGAGATCATCAAGTATAATTTTCAGCCACAATAACTCACAAATGCCTTGAGCCATAACTCGAAATTCAGCTTCTGCACTTGATCTGGCGACCACATCTTGTTTCTTACTTCTCCATGTCACCAAGTTACCGCAAAGAAACATGCAGTAACTAGTGGTAGAACGACGGTCAGTCACGGATCCAGCATAATCAGCATCGGTGTAAACTTCTAAAGAGAGATTGCCATCACGTAGGAATAACAATCCTTTACCAGTAGTAGCTTTAAGAAACTGAAGAATTCTCTCTATTGCCTGCATATATTTCTCCTTTGGATCGTGCATAAACTGACTGACAACACTAACAGCATAAGCTAGGTCTGATCTAGTATGAGCCAGATATATCAATTTCCCAACTAGCCGTTGATATTATCCTTTATCAACTGGAGGACTCTCCTCTTCATAGCCTATCTTGTGATTCTGCTCAATAGGAGTATTAAAGGGTTTACACCCGAGATTTTCTGCTTCTTTGAGAAGATCAAGAACATATTTTCTCTGGCTGATAAAAATTCCTTTCCTTGAATGAGCTACTTCTATCCTTAGGAAATATCTCAGTTTCCCAAGGTTTTTGACTTCAAACTCAGAGGCAAGCTGTGTTTGCAGAATCTGTTTCTCCATAAAATCATCACATGTGATAATAATATCATCAACATATACAAGGAACAGAGTAAGCTTCCCATTATAGGAATGTTTGAAGAAAAGAGTGTGATCTCCTTGACTCTGTCTGTATCCTAAGGTCATCATAACCTTAGTAAACCTTCCAAACCAGGTACGAGGTGACTGCTTCAATCCATACAAGGCCTTTTTTAATCTACAAACTTTATTTTCTCCCTTCACCAAATCAAAACCAGGCGGGATTTCCATGTAGACTTCTTCTTCTAACTCACCATTGAGGAAAGCATTTTTCACATCAAATTGATTTATATCCCAATCGTAATAGGCAGCAAGGGATAACATGACTCTCACCGTATTCATCTTTGCAACTGGAGAGAATGTTTCTTCATAATCAATGCCATACGCTTGAGTGTAACCTTTGGCAACTACTCGAGCCTTGTATCTCTCAAGAGTTCCATCAGAATTATATTTCAGGGCATAAACCCATCTGCACCCTACTGCTTTCTTTCCATTAGGTCTATCAATAATCTCCCATGTTTTATTTTTCTCCAATGCATTCATCTCCTCTTGCATGGCTTGAGCCCAATTCCCATATTTCAAGGCTTCATGTACTGATTTTGGGATTGCAATAGAGTCTAGTGCTGAAACAAAGCTTTTGTGCTGCACAGAAAGATTAGCAGAGGAAACAAAATGGGAGATAGGGTATTGAGTACAAGAGGGACAAGAGGAACAAGATTTCTTGGGACAAGATCTTTTTCCTTTTCTAAGAGCAATGGGTAAATCAGCAGAATCAGTAGTAATGGGTAAGTCATCAGAAGTATTAACATCATAATCAGAAATATGAGATTCAGGACTTACCAGTGGTTCAGACGATTGAGGTTGCTGCTGAGGCGATGTGGGATGTTTCTTTCTTTGATATACCAACTGAGGTGTCATAATCTTCCGTATCTCTGGTGAACTTGATGTATCAGTCACAGGAGGATCAAACACAGGAGGAACATGAATAAGAGGAGGATACACTGACACAGGTAAAGAAGTAGACACTGAAGACTCAAAGAAGGGAGGTGATGAGTTTTCTGGTGAAGGATTCTCCCCCTGAAGATGAGGACCTTGGAAAAAGGACTCAGATTCCTGAAATGTAACATCCATAGAAACAAAAAATTTCATACTACCAGGGTGATAACACTTGTAGCCCTTCTTATCAGGAACATAACCAAGAAAAACACATTTAATAGCCCTAGGGTCCAACTTACTGCGATGATGTTTATGAACATGAACAAAATCAACACACCTAAACACTCGTGGAGGAAGACTCAAAGTTGGAATAGAAGGGAAAAAAAAGTTATATAGTGAATAGGACTTACATGGTCAAGTACCCGAGTGGGTAAACGGTTGATCAAGAATGCTGCAGTAAGAATAGCATCTCTCCAATAGTATTTGGGTACATGTGTCTGAAACATTAATGCACGAGCCACTTCAAGAAGGTGACGATTTTTTCTTTCAGCAACCTCATTCTGTTGAGGGGTGTCAACACAAGTAAGTTCATGAATCATACCGTTATTTTGTATAAAATGAAAAAACTGTGATTAACATATTGAGTACCATTATCTGTTCTTAGTCTCTTGATTTTTTTACCAAATTGGGTCTCAACCATTTTATAAAATTGAAAGAACAGTTGTGGTACCTCAGACTTTTCACGCATTAAGTAAACCCAAGTTACACGAGTGCAATCATCAATAAAAGAAACAAACCATCTATTTCCAGAAGCATGGGGGACTTTAGAATGACCCCAAACATCAGAATGAATAAGATCAAAAGGTTCAACACTCTTAGTAATACTAGAAGCAAAAGACACATGATGATGCTTAGCAAACTCACAAACATCACAATGAAAAGACTAAACAGACTTAGACAAAAACACTGACGGAAATAAAGACTTGAGTAAACTAAATGGAGGATGTCCCAAGCGCTTATGATGAAGCCAAATCAAAGAATCAGCAGTTGATTGACCATGAGACATCAAGATGTGATCTGTTACTTTATTTGCGGGAGATTGTGACACCATATAGTACAGCCCACCTTGCTCTTTAGCACTACCAATCGTCTTCCCCATGGAGAGATCCTGAAAAACACAATGGGTAGGGAAGAAGGTTACAGTACAATTCAAATCTTTTGTAATTTTATGAATAGAAAGAAGATTGTGGAGAGTTTAGGAACATGAAGAGCATCTTTAAGATGTAAGGACTGCTGTAAGTTTATGTCACCAGAACCCGCAACTAATGTATGTGAGCCATCATCTATGGCTATTGTATGAGTTCCAATAATAGGATGATAAGAAGTAAAGGAGTAAGCACAACAAGCCATATGATCAGTAGCACCAGAATCAACAACCCAAGAATGTTTAAAATCATTACATGAAGAAAAGAAAGAATATGTTTTGGAGCTCATATCAGTCATAGCCAAAGCACTAGTATCAGATGGGTTACTCAGATAATCAAGGATGGTTCAGAGCCGTTCCAACTCATCTGGACGAAATGCAGGTTGGGTCTCATTAGGTGCAGGAGTTATTTCAGAGGACGTAAAATGCGCTTGACCACGCATCCTTGCCATCTTTTTTAAGACAGTTTGCTTTCCATGGAGGCGAAAGCATAAATCCTTGATATGACCTGTTCTTTTACAATAAGAACACCATCGATCATCTCTCTTAGGCCTAGAAGATGCACCATCATAAAACTTTGTAAAGGAACTTCTTTGAGAAGAGGTCATACTGCACACAAAAAATGGTCAAAGGATAACACCAAGAAGCCAAAAAATCACAAAAAAATACCAAACGACGTCTGATCTGAGAGTAGAGCTCAGATCCAGAAAGAGGATGAAGGGACGATCAAAATGGCGGTGGTCAGATCCGAAAATATGGTCTCACGCGCCTCCACGTGCCGGTGAGATTGGCTGCGCGTGGGCTTCACTCGCGAATGAAAGAGAGGCACGTGTGGGCGCATGAGGTGGCCTTCCGGGCTGAGATTTCTGGGGCAACGTCGTCCGGCAAGAGCGGTTCTATCTGGGGCTGGTCGGAGTTGAAAAGCCGCCGGGAAAAGGTCCAAACGCGATGAACAGATTCTGTTTTGTTGAAACGCGATGAACAGTAACAGAGGTCTAGTGTTTAACGTGATTGAAGGTGTTTAAATGATAAATTGGAACAAGACGAGGGAAACAGAGGTCTTCTCGGTCCAAGAGGTCCCCAGAAAAATTTTCCCGGTGGCGGCTAATGGCAGCGAGAGACGAAAAGAATAAAAGGTTTTGTTCTAAAGACAATAGGCGCGGAAGCAGAGCCCTCAGGATCGAGAGCTCTGATACCAACTTGAAAGAAAAAGGGTATTTGAAATATTATTGAATTGTGTAAATAATCTATACAAAGAGGTCTCTATTTATAGAGAATGAAAACCCTAATACTTGACCTAATGGGCTTGGCCCAATGCAACAAATAATAAAAATTAAATAACCAATATTTACAACACCCACGCTACCCAATATATTTGTATTTATTGCATTACATTTTGTTTTTTCTTTCTCCTTTCTCCTTCTACATAATCTTATCAGATTGCTAATCAGGTGCTCATCAAACACAGGACATGATATAAGCTTATCAGCCCCATGTCATATCCTACCATTATCCTATCTTGTCCACCAAACAAGCCTGTAATGTATAAAGAACAAATGGACAAAGAAATAAAGTGTGTCCTAACTTTGTTTTTAGCCTAATAATAAGCGGTCATGAGTTTGAGCCGCTCAGGAAGTCATTTCTAGAAGGGATTGATGGGGTTATGACCCCAACAATTTTTATTTTTATTTTTTGAAAATATTTCAATCAGTTTATCGTTTCGCGACTAATCCAATTTGAAACTTTAAACCCCTCCTATATGCACTCAGAAGTCACAAGAATTAACCATATGCAGTTTAACAGCCATTTATGTTAGTACCAACTTGCAGCCCTTATATCCGTCCACCACTTAACATGAAGCTCCACATATCTAATGCATAAAGAGGTAAACGAATAAGGAAATAAAATTACACCTTCACTAAAAATTATAACTTTTAATCTAATAGTAAGCAATTGATCTTTAACATATCACTCGTGCTAATTTGCATGATCAAAGAATCTTTTGTATCTTAAAAATGAGGCATACATGTAATTGCATAGTGATTGACGTGTGTACGTATATAATTGCAACAAATCTATCTAAACTTCAGTTTTGTCATTGATGGGGACAAGTTCCAAGGTCTCTTCATCCCCGTTATCAATGGCATTCTTTTCCGAAACCTCAGAAGGAAGTAAACCCTCATATTGACCTGTGTTAGGGACAAGAAAAACTAAAGCAAGTGTAGAAAATCTAAACATGTCTCTTATAAGAATAGCCAACCATAGGTTTGTAAAATCAGTCCTAGTGACATGGAGCAGACGAAGAAGCAACCCTCCACCCCATCTGGATAAGAGGGCCCCAATGCTATCAATGCACAATAACAGTGCAAAAAACGTGCCCTCAATGCCTAAGGGACATAGCTGGGTACTCAGTACCATCATGGGCATCCATCTGATTTTGCTTGTGATTCTTGTAGAACTTTCTTCAATGACAACAAAGAAGTAATCAGGAATCCCAATGATCAAATTCCAACGTAGGACGAAGATTAGATCCAGCACACCAGATGTGGCATATAGGAGTTGTGCATAGAATACTAGCTTTCTAAATGGGTAGTCTTTTAGAGCCTTGTGGTAGATCACAACCCCTATTATTGAAGCCGCTGCCCCAATTGCATAGATCC
Organism: Gastrolobium bilobum; assembly: GCF_033153095.1. Lineage (NCBI taxonomy): Eukaryota > Viridiplantae > Streptophyta > Magnoliopsida > Fabales > Fabaceae > Gastrolobium > Gastrolobium bilobum. Next base: position 128,101 of record NW_026895108.1, on the reverse strand, counting down.
ATCCAACAAATTCCTGCACATAAGAGGGAGAAAACTCAGTTGAGAAATAAATAGTGCATGTTTAGAAAATGGCTATCTATTTAGTCATTTGCAAAAAAAAATAAAAAAAATATGAGCGGTACCTGAGAGAATGCAGGACCAACTTTTGGATCTGTATACCAGTAAAAATGGCCTTCATGAGTGGTTACACTAAGAGCCAAGGCTAGGAACATGTATAGAGAAGGCTTCCACACTTGAGGATACTTCATTGTTTGGTACATGCTTCTAATTGTCATTCCTACTTTCTCCATAACCGCCTGCAAAATTTGGTTAGATCATCTAGCTTGCATACATAAAGATTTAGATATTTCAAATTAGGAAAATTAGTGGCTTTTGTCAATCATTTCTAAGATTCCATTTGATGTAAGATTAGTCATTAGTTATTTCGATCTTAATGCTTTTGGTTATTCAACGTTTTGATTATAACTAGGAAATATATATAGGATAATAAGAATAGAATAAAGAAGGGACACGGGATAGAGAGGATAAAGTGTATAAAAAATTAGAGTACAAGTTAGGGTGGGTAAGTGCCGTGGACCCACATGGTTCCACCAGTATATTGATTAAGAATCAGTCTTTGTTTAATTTGATGATTCTAAACAAATGAGTTTAAAGTTTGAACCTTAGGCTGATAGTAATTAAAAAAAAAAAACACAAGTATTGTAATTAGAAGGTCCAACTTTATACGACAAATTAGTTCAAAACCAACAAATTAAAAATCAATTTCGTAGTTATCCACTCTCGATAGATACTACTTGTTAATTGTAAAATGTTTTGTAAGGAACATGACAGCAAAACCACACCCGCCAATGACACTGATATTTTTGTAGAATAATAAAGTGTGCATATTTTGAAATATAAGGAAGTTCTAGACTTCTAGTCAACTAGTAAAGAAAAAGAATAAAATTACCAAGAGAGAGAGAGAGAATAAAAGAATATGAGATAAGTGTGTAATACTACTATATAGAACTTGACGCGATTTTTTTTTCCCCGAACGATGAACTAATGAACTTTCTTTGGATCCTCCATATAGTGGTGTTGCTCCCGAAATTGTGTAAACGAACTGTATTATTCAGCATTAACTATGAACTAAATAATTAACAGTATTTAACTAACTGTTACACTCTATAACTGACATCAGTAATTGTAAAGGAAATTTGTTTCAAAAATCTAACGACCGGACACCTGTTATAAAAACCCACCTTGCACGGCGAATTCGATTTAATCGGTGGTCTGATTTAAGTATTGGACCGGTCTTGTATTTGATCCAATATAAAATCGGTGAATTGGTTCTAAACCGAATTGAATTGGTTTTTAAAAAAAATTGATTTTGTGAAATTTTAAATAAAATACTTGAAAAATACCACTAAAGAGATTCAAACCTAGATAATGTGTATTATAACTTATAACATTTATCACTAAATCAACTCTAATTATTAGTTAAAATATAATTAATTTTATATATTTAATTCATACAACTGAACCAATAATTTACCGGTTCAACGGGTGATCCCTTAACTCATTACTCGGAACTAGTCCAAGTTTCATAACACTACTTCTGTGATCCCATCTATTCTAAATGAATAACCAAAACATTACCCGTATATGAGATTACCCGTAACAATTTTAGGATAGAAAAGCTAAATTTACCATGAAATGTTAAAAAGAAGAAAAAGACAGATTTCTAACCTGCTTCCTTTCATTATGGGTTTTGTTTTCATAAATCACAAAACCAAGCACAAATGTCAAAGCAGGAGAAAGTGCCATAAGACCCAGCGACACCTACAAAAAAAAAAAAAAAAAAAAAAAAAAAAAAAAAAAAAAAAAACAGTATAATTTGTTACTCTAAGTAGTGTTATTTATAAAAAATTTAAACCGTTGATCATAAGTATGCATTATTGCATTCTGCTGTACAAATGAAACATATTCTAAAAACAAAACATTAGAACCTTTAAATTCTTCAAAATGGTTTTTTTTTTTTAAAAAATTATTAAATTTTTTAAAGAAACGGATCCATTTACCAACTTTTTTAAATTTTTTTACAAATTATACTATGTTCTTCCGGGAGAACACAGTGTAAAATTTTTTACAAATTACACTCTGTTCTTCCGAGAGAACACAGTGTAATCAGTATTCTACCGAGAGAGCAGAACATTTGTAAATATAACATGTACCATTTTTTAATACCTGGGGACCAAGACGATGAACGAAGAAACCACTAGCGAGGTACCCAACGAGAGCACCCGCAGAGGAACAAAACCCGCATAGGCTCTGCAAATCCGGCGCCAGCGACCGCACCTCGATGCTGTTCCTTGCGATGCACGCGTCGATGGTGACGTCAGCGATGGCGAGCGAAGCCGAGACGCCGACGAAGCAGAGCAAGGCGGCGGAGGCGGAGAGGTTCCCGTGGAGAGCGACGAGCGCGGCGGAGACGGTGCCGATGGCGCCGGAGATGACGAAGTAGGGTCGCCGGCGGTAGCCGAATACCGGAAAAGCGTCGGTGAGGATGCCCCATAAAGGTTTGAGAACCCAAGGGATGAAGTAAACGCCAACGTAGAGCTGAACGGTTGAGGGTTGAAGCTTCTGCACGTCCTTCCAGTAGTAATCGGAGACGACCTTGAAGAACCCGCCGGAGAAGCCTTGGCCGAGACCGTAGATCAAGAACACGCCGAGGATGAAGGTTGGGTTCAGCTGCGTCGACAGCATTCTCACCCATTTGATGGGTTCTGTCACAATTGAAAGTGGGTTGTTGTTCTTGGTTTTCTTTGTTGTTGTTGTGGCAGATGCTGAGTTTGGAGTAGACATGGCTTCAAAAGATAACTAATCAATCTCACTGCTTTTAAGTGTGTTATTTTTTTTAATTATGTTAATTTTGGTGGGAGAATGAGAGTTAGGATTGTTTGTTGTTGCATCTAATCTGGGTTTGGAATTGAATGCTGATGATGATGAGATGCAAGATTTGATTTGACTTCAGGCATAGATCGTTGAATTTAGGAGTGTGGTTTGGGGTCAAAGTTATGCAATGTGTTCTTCTCTTCTCTCTCTTTCTTTTTTTAAAGGGATAAACATTTTTACAGCCACTTTATCTACTGCCACTATTTTTAATTATGTTCTTTTGGAAAATATAGTTATAATATTAAAATTTTTTTTCTACTCAGTTACTTTTCAGAACTTGTTTGTTGATATAGAGAGAAAAAAAATCAACTTTAATGTTATAACTATGTTCTCCCGCGAGAACGTAATTAAAAAATAGTGACGGTAGATAACCTTATCTAAAGTGGTTATATAAATATATATTTTTTTTAAATTATTGATTTTACTTGTTATAGCATATTAGCCTATTAGGCAACACTAGAGGACCGTGCAAATGGGTTTGTCTCGTGTTCCTCCCTTCCCCAGATGTGCTTCTTTCATGTTTGTTAATTAATTCACATTATTGAAAAATTAAAACAAGATCGAGTCTCTGCTATTAAAAAATAAAATAAATATCAAAGTGAAAGAAATTTCACAGCTGTTCTCGTCTTGGGAAATTTAAAAACCAAAACAACGAAGAAAAAAAAGTCATCCATTCCACGGAGTAAAATTTCAGAAACTGAAAGTCTGATAGTGACCAAATAGAGAAAATTATAAATAATTAAATATATTCGCTCGAGGGGTTTGGACAGCTACTTGGACAAGAAAAGGGGGAAAAAAAATTAAAATATTATTATTTAAATAAAGTTATAAAAATGTAAAATTTTTGAACCAATTTAAATAAGAAATTACGAAAATTAGGTTAAGAAATTGATAGCACGTGCACTTCATGATATTGATATGGAAAGAATTCGAGAGTTTCTGAAATTAAATGCTCTTATGAATGTGATATTATTGTTGCAAATTTGAACTATGTTTGTGAAAAATAAAATATGTCAAATAAAATGTCATTACATATAAATTTATGGGAAAAAAGTTTCTGATGTTACTTTAGATAACTTTATCTAATGTTCATTGAAACGACGTCGTTTTGGGGTTGAAAAATTAAAAAATTAGAGTGATAAAGGCTATTATAACCCTGAAATAAATTAAAATTACAAAAATACCATGATTTCCGTCCTAAAACGACGTCGTTTTGATGAACATTAAATAAAGTTATCTAAAGTAACATCAGAAAAAACAAACCCTAAATTTATATGTGAAATAAAAAAAAAATACTTGTTTTAGAAACCCAAGTCAAAAATTATAGTCTTCTGTATACAAAAAACAAAAATTATAGTCTTCCGAAATTGTAAGATACAACTTTTGAAAATTGTGTGTTGCGTGTCATCATGGGATGAATCATTTCAAATTGGGCACGACCTAGTACTAGATGCACCTAATTGGGGCGCGACCAATCACATCCAATTTTGATGTGACTAAAATATTACGTTTCTGTAATTTTTTTATTTAAATAACAATATTATTACGTTTCTGTAATTTTTTTATTTAAATAACAATATTTAAATTTTGGGAAAAGTATTTCTCCAATAAAATATTCAGTGAGCTTAAAACGACATCATTTTGAATTATAAGATTAAAAAATATAATGATAAAGACTAATATAACCATGTAATATATTAAAATTACAAAAACACTTTAATTTTCACTCCAAAGCGACATCGTTTTGGACTAACCGGAGATAACTTATCTCTATTGCATGAAGAGATCCTTTACCTTCCCAATGAAAGAGATCTATGTAAATGACGAAAGTCGTTACTGACGAAAGTCGATCCTTCCCGATACCACCTTTGAAAAGAGTTTAAAGTCTTAATCCTGGACCCGCTCTGAATCAGACTAGTCGCAAAGGATAAACCGATTGAAATATTTTCAAAAAAAATAAATAAATATCATGCATGACTTTGTTATTATTATTATTATTATTTTTGGGTAGAGTGCATGACTTTAAAAAAATGATTGATAAGCGTAAATACTTATTTAAAATGAGTGTAATAAGACAAAATTATAATTTTTTATATGCGTAAATATTTATTTTTAGAACCTTGCTATAAAAAGAAAATAGCATGCTGTTACATCGTCAATAATTATTATATGCAACTCAAAAGCAGCACGACAGTTCTGCAGTTGGATTTAATAAAGTAACCATCGCTCTAATAGACATATACTAAAGCGAAAATTTCAGGAGATACTTTAATAAAACTTCAAAATGTGGATAAATATATTCGTTCAATTACCCGGATTACCCGCTATCATATCAACAGCATAACATAAAATTTCTTCGAAAAAAAAATAAAAAATTACCACCACTTTGGATCACTTAAAATCATTTCCCTTTCGGTTAGTAGAGTACAATTTTTCTTCTCTGATCCGGTAATTTCATTAAGTGCTTTATTAATCTTATATAATAGGATACAATATGTCTTTTGTCACAGACATAACTATTTGGGGAACCCAGCCATTATTAAAAAATAAAAATAAAATAAAAAATAGCAGCACATAAATGATGTTAGAGAATTAATCTCCACTAACATAAGAGTAGTTTTTCCCTTTCATGAATAAAGACCCCAAACAAATTTGCATAATAATATTTATTGCTTATCATCAGTTTTGACTCATGGAATTTTCTGCTCCTAGGTACAGCTATCCTTTCTTTCACCTGAATTCCACACTCACGCAGCAAGTAACCTCTGGATATCCTTCTGAAAAAAAAAAATATAAAACATAATAGAGCAGGTTAAGCATAAAGTATTTCTGCAGAGATTTAAGTATCAAACATACAGATATAAGTGGTCCTTATAAGTATGTATGAACAATTAATAAGTATCAAACCATGAACAGCTCCTAGGATCTTGGGAGCTCTAATACCAATCAATAGAATTGGACCAAAATCAAGGTAAAGAATGTAGTGTTTATGGATAGAACAAGCAATCTCTGAATCTGTGTCAGAATGATAATGAAACACAGATCAAGAAACAGTATAGAACAATAGGGATACAGAATCTCCTACTCCAGGTAATGAAGAGACCTGGGCTCTTCCTCTTTTTCTCTCATCTCTAGAACTAGAAAACTACTCTCTATTATTTCCATGCTATATATATACTGTAATCTCTCCCTCTCTAACTAACTAACTGTTGATACAGTTGTCAACAGACCTGCTATTAAGTTGGGGGTCTGCTCCTACTTAAAATGAATGTTAGAGGAAAAACTGCTGAAAGCCTGAAACCATTCAGCATACAAGAGGTCACTGACTACAGTTAAGTATAAACCATTTCATTAGGCACTTAATAAAGAGTTTTCAAACATAAATTAAGTGCTAGAGTTTTTAGCACTAAAAGTTTCAACACTTAATTTTCAGTGCTAAATTGCCCAATATTAGCAAAAAAATAAAAAAATAAATCACTCCCATGTAATCCCCGACTTACGAGAGTAGAGATGAGAGAAATCCTTATATATAGCTTTATCCTTATATTTTTGCAAAGAGGCTATTTTTTGAATTGAAATATGTGACCTCTCGTTCACCAAGGAGCAGCTTTTTCATTGCTCCAAGATCGCCGTCTTATGGTTTTACCAACTAATATACCCTCCAAAAATTCATAAAGTGTAAATTTGGGCCTGGACTAATCTGAGCATTGTCCTTTTAGCTTCATTACAACTTCACTAAGATCTTTTACTCTCACCTTCCATATTGTGTTGCAGAACACATTGACATACTAGAGTAAGTACTACTTACTCTAGTATGTCACTAAGTACCTTACCAGTTAATATTTCACTGCCATTGTTATAATTAGAAACTGCTGGACTTTTTATACTGGAAGGAAGCTTAACATACCTCAATTTGAAAAGGAGAGGTTGTCGGTGGGTATCTTTCAACAACTTTACCATTTTTATCAACCAAGAATTTTTCAAAATTCCACTTGACAAGATCACCTAGAAAGCCTCCAGCACTTGATTTCAGAAACTGGTATACTGGAGCAGTAAACGGTCCATTTACATCAACCTGTTTAACAGAACTTTATTACTTTGTTTACTCATACATAAACTGTTCTAAACTACTGACTGAAGAAACATTATCAAACCTTATCAAAAATTGGAAATTCTGCTTTAAACTTTGTGCAAGCAAACTGCTTAATTTCTTGATTTGATCCAGGCTCCTGCATACCAAATTGATTGCAGGGGAAAGCTAGAACCTCCAAACCTGAAAAGAAACTGCATAAGGGCACTAGAAGTGTGTCGCTCAGAAAGCATGACTTTTGAATTTTAAAACTCAGAGCCATATTCAAAGAGAGATAACGAAGTATAAAATTGAATTTAAGTCATTTTTTAATCTATTTGCTGGAAATTTGAAATTTCCTATAATGAAACCACCAAAGTTCTTCAAATATCAAGAGACCAGAAAAGCATCTAAAGCCAAAGATCACCCATGTTCCATCACAAAGTAATCCTGTTATGCTACCTATGTTAATAAGCAACTGCAGGTGTGCTTGGTAGAGAAGAAAAAAATGACAGGTATCACACTGAAAATGCAGTGGCTATAATTTGCATTCAATATTTTTTAAATTATTTTACCACAAATTGGAATGAAAATACAATATAAATATTCCTAACAAAACAAGGGAAAATTAAAACTTTTCACTCTTATCACTTTCACTCCCCTACCTAATTCTTCACTTGTCCATTATCCGTCTTCCCTAACATGCACACCCTTAATTTAGCTACATGTAGCATGACAAAAATAGGCACCCGAGAAAGAGGGGATCAAATCAATACCATAATGCCAAACTAGTTAATATCTTGAATTCTGAAGGGTGGAATCCTTACATGTTGTTAAGAGATATATAAAACCATTAATATAGCCTCACCCAAAAGCTTATGCTTTTGGGTTACATTGGCTCTTTACATGGTACCAGAGCCTCGGTGTCACGAGTTCGATCCTCACCACCTCCCCTTGGGAATTTCTTAGCACAAGTAGGTGGCCTTGTGCATTGTCCACCCTTCAAGCCCAGTGGGCTCTCGTGTGAGGAGGCTTGTTAAGAGATATATAAAACCATTAATATAGCCTCACCCAACAGCTTAAGCTTTTGGGTTGAATTGGTTCTTTACACGTCTTTATTTCTGGATTGTACTATAAAAAAAAAGGATTAATGTTTCTCTTTTCACGGGAGGAACACTTTTCCCATAAAAAAAATCCCACTTAGAAAAAAAACCTCAAAATCCTATGTCATATTTGGCATTATCGTCAGAAACATTGTCAAATAAATAATGCATTCTCCCTTTCTTCTTTTTGTTTTAACCATATATGGTTCTTACAACTAATAAAATCCAAAATACCACACATCACAGTGGAATAAAGCTGGAACGAATAAATTACCAGTTCTGAAGTATCTCATATCATATATAATTCCTTTAAAACATGGAAAAACAGCAAGATATTTAGTCTGCGGAATTTGTATAAAGCATCAAACAGGGGAATGAATGGGCATACATTGTAAAACCATAATCAATAGCTTTCCATATAAAGCTATGTTTAGCCTATAGAGAAATGCTTGAAATAAAGATGTGATTTTTGAAGTGATCATATCAACAGAATGGTGTCTTTGAGAAGATTAGTGGGAAGATCTGAGAAACAGATCCAAGTATGTAAACTTCATACATACTAGCAGCCACATCTAAATGTAGCGATAAATTGTGCCTGAATTTGAATAGGAAGGACATACTTATCTGCTAATTTTATACAGAATCCAACACAAACAAAATGATATGCAAAAGTATATAGATTCAGAATCAAGAAGCTACACTCTGCAAACACCAAGTAGAACATGACCAATTGTGATACTCAGAAGAAATATTAAGAAGATACACAAATAACTATCCTCCATAAGCAACATACCTTGATTTTTAAATTTTTCATATAAGCGTGACAGTTCCGAGTAGTTCGATGATGTCAAACCACTGTTATTCAAAGGGAATTTAATCAATGTTACCATAACTGAACAGAAACTTTGGCACAACTGTTAAGTTACATAATACATACTAATATGATTTTTTACTTATGCATTAAGGAAGAGTTGGGAAGTTAGGAAAAAGATTAAAAAGGACAAAATAAGGCTATATCACAAATAAACTGAGTTACATATCTCCCTTGAGGAATCAATAATCATTACCATCGTGAAGCAACATTTACAATCAAGAGAACCTTCCCCTTAAATTTGCTAAGAGAAACATCCTTCCTATCAATATCCTGCACCATATAGTATACCATGAGCACATAAAAAAAACAAGCTTTTCTTCTTTAATTTCAAAAAAGTTATTCCCATTCTCCAGAACTATTTATATTAAGAAATCATCAGAATTAAAAACAATTCTTGAACCCCATCTCCCCCTCCCTTAGTCATTTGATACAGGTCAAACCAAATTCAAATTACAAGGTTGACCCATTTTTTTTTCAAAAAAAAAAAGAAAAGGTTTTTTTACAATTATATAAAGTGGGTGAAGGAATATAAATTGGAATTGAGCATGATACCTTAACAGTAAAATCATAAATGGTTTTCTCTGTGGCTGCTCTAGCATGAACTGAGAAAGACCGAGGCTTGAAAAGAAACCTGGGAAAATTGGACGAGGTTTGTTGAGAAAACCCATGTTGGAAAAAGGCTGACTTGGAAGAACTTAAGGAAGATTTGATGCAAGGGATAGAAGGAGTTGGGTTAGTTCTAGGTTGACTCAAATTATAGATAGGTGTGAAGAAGATGGTTGAGAAAGCCATGGAAGCCATTTTTGGGGTAGCTGGGAACAATACACAGAGTTTCAAGTTTGGTGCTTCTTTCAAGTTTCAATAGAATTTGCAATTGGGAAGTGAGGAAAGTGCTTCTCTTGTTTTACCATTTATGTCAGCGGTGGTTACACGTATACCGACCTGTCTCTCAGTGTAAAAAAAAATTCAAAAATAAAAATAATAAAAGAAAGGTTATATTTAAAAAAAAAAAAAAATTGTTTACAAATTATATTATGTCCGATGGATAATACATTATTAAGTACAATATTTTCACTCAAACATAATATAATTTGTAAGTTTATAAAAAAAAATATTTTTCAATATAACTATTGTGATAATAATAATAAGAATTATATTTATTTCATTTTACATGAAATAAACAACTCTCTTACACATAAAAAGAGGTTGGGTTCCAGCATTTTTTTTCTGTCTCCTCTTACTTGTGGTCTCACTTATACTTTTATTCTACTGTGATAATTTTTTTCCTACAAGAAAAATATATCTTAATAATAATAATGAAATGGAATCTATCATGTAAGGTAAATTAATGTAAAGATATTTTGAATTAATGAGGATACAAAAATACATTAGAATAATGATAAAAAAAAACATAATTGTTAATTTGTACGATAAGATTCTCTCATACGACTTCACATAAGTTATACCGTGTTTGATAAAGAAGATTATTTTTTATCGAAAAAAAAAATTCGAGAATATAGAGGGCAATTTTTTTTGGGTAAATTATAAAAAGATATTTGATAGGCCAAATTTTTTTATAAAAAATTGAATTAACTTTACTGATGTTATATTTGATTGATTGAAAATTTGTACCGAAATGATAAGATTATCCACTTTTATATATTTGCTGAAATATTGTATATAGGCATTTTTGTCTCAAAATATAAAAATTGGTTTCCTAGTTTGTGGGAAAAAATAAGACCATAGGTATGATGAGATTATTTTTTCTCATATATAGTTAAAATCATAAATGATGGAAAAAAAATATTCTGGGATTTTTATTTTTTTACTTGTATCAAACATGGTAAAAAAAATTTCCCAACCCCATTTTCCAACATTTCAACCAAAAAAATTATACGAAACACCTCCTTACTTCTTAAATTAGACTTATGTTTGATTAATACTTTCCTTATCTAATAAGGGAAAAGTTAAAATGTATGAAAATTATATAGTTTAAAATGTTATACATGATTAATTTCTTAAGAATAATTTCCTTATTAGGTAATTAGATATTAATTTACATTGTGACATATTAAATTAATATCAATTTAATATTATTAATTACTTATTTATTTTTTTATGTCTTCTCAACCTAAATCCCTACAATTCGAAGAGTATCATTTAATTAAAAGATATAGATTGTGTTAAAAAAATAGATGAGATTCTACTAAAAGATATTTACTATTTATCTTAATTATTTCAATTTAAATATTAATTTAGCACTTACTACAAATTAGAAATTTAGATATTTACTATAAAAGTGTTCAAAGAATATTGATTAAGAATTATTTCATGTACATTATTAAATAATTTTTTTTGTAAGCCATTATTAAATAATTTTAATTCAACGTAAGTATTGAATATTCTTTGTATTTTAGTGCAATACATATTTCAAATTTTTATTCAATATTTACAAGAATTATTATGATACCTTATTAAGTATGATTTTTGAGATATGTTTTTAAATATTTATTAATTAATAAATTCGTAGTAAATGTTAAACTTGTATTAAAAATAACCAGTAACTAATAACATACTTGATGGGTATCACACATAAGGAATAAAAAACACGTGCCAAATAATGTCTAATACTTTCTATTTTTATTTTTTAAAACTATTGTACGAAACAACTCTATAGCAAATACCGTTTTTTAATCCAGACCTATTCGAGATATAATCTTGAAATCATTGAAATATAATAATGTAAACAGATAATTGATTAATAATTTTAAATTATTAAGATATCAAAACTTTCAAGTTGCCTTTTCATCTATATACAAACAAAACATTTTTCTTAAGATTATATTCAAAATCTAAAGGCAACACGATAAAATAGATTGGGCCATTGGGGGATATGAAAGACGGAGAACGATTTGAAACCTCAAGTCTCGATTTGGATGATCATTTCTTGTGGTTCGTAAATGAAACATATCAATATATATTATAAGTTCTGTTAATTCACCCCCTCGCAAAAAGTAATCCTACGGGATGAAGTCATGAATCTGATCCCTGATCTTTATTTTGTATACAACATAATATTTTATTAAAAAATAAAAATTGTAGTTAATTATTGATCTATTTAATTAAGACTCCTATATTTTATCACCTTCACATTTCACGTAACTTAATATTTGAGATCCACCGAAACTTTTATATTTTCATAAAAATAAATAATGAACTTAAACTTTTCAATAAAATTCACACACAAAATTTCACTTAATAACACAAAATATTTTTAAAAAAAATATCAATGAATAATATGATACCAGAATTCCTCTTCCATCTTGATCAATCCTAGAGTGAATGATGTTCATTGTGGTTTATGGACCACTACGTTCCAACTTCAAGCATGAGGCTGATCTTCTAGTCTCTTTCCCCTCTCATTCTCTCAATATATCCCACCTCTTAAAACCCTGCGTGTTTACTGTTTAGAAAGAAATTATGTCATATGATCATATGCTTAACAATTTAGTACGCAATTAGATAATTAGTTACTCATTTGCTTTATATATTTTTATTATTTATCCTAATAATTTTTTATTATTATTATTATTATTATTATTATTATTATTATTATGTGGTAAATTATTATTATTATTATTAAAAGCTGTTATACTTTTATCTGATTGTATGTTATCACATTTATTTAATAAGTTTGACGTCTTATATAATTATTAATATAACCAAATTCTTTAAATAATATGTCAACATAACATTATATTACCGTGTAAAAAATTTATATACTTAGGGTGTATTAAAATTAAACTCATAATTTTAGTCTAATATGTTCTTTTTTTATAAAATTAAAAAAATTAATTTTTCTATGTAAAATTGTTGTGTCTTTCCAGTTTTTCATAATAAATTATCTAGAAACTGGTCTCATTAAAGATATCTTAATATATTTTTAATAATAATTGCACAAAAGTTTAACTGGACACCTTTGAGATTTTTCTTTGTAACTTCGTATGTAACCAATATTATTAAAACCGGTCTGGTCATTGACTCAGTCGAGGTACTGGGTCACTGATTCAACCGCATGACCCGGTAATTATATGCAATTTTATAATTTATATTAAAAAATTATAAACATACTCAAATATCTAAAAAAAATATAAAAATTTCAAATATTTTAATATAAAAAATAATAAATCTCATATTATTATCTAATAAAGGATCAAACAAAAATATAATGATCGTGATATGAGGCTTTAGGTTCAGAAAACGACATCTCTAACTATAAATCAAATCAAAATTTTCTAGATAGTGCATAATTGAGATAATATTAGTGTTGTAGGTACATAACTTATATAAGTCAATAAGTAAAAAAATATTCAAATATATCCATTATGATTTTTTGAAAAAATAAATAATTTAATTTTTTTTTGGGACCGGGCCGGGTCACCGGTTTTCATGGAAACTGGTCGAGTCGGACCGGGTCACACCAGTTCTGATACATGACCGGTCCGTTACTTCAACCGAACTGGTTATATGACCGGTTTACCAATTTCCGAGTCGACCCGACCGGGTCGGTCCGATTTTAATAACACTGTATGTAACTCGTGGTATAATTGTTAGAAGTAAAATTTAATGTCTATACTTTTTATTTTTTTTAAGTCTTATTATGTTACATAATTCTGCTTCAAATTTTTAGTTTTCAAATTTACCATAATATTATAAAATAACTCTTATATTTATCACAAGAATTCTCTTGGTTACAAAATCAACAATTTTAGGCTAAAGAACTCCTATGTTTATCTATCTGGATATAATTATATCTCCTAGTTGCGTCCATAAACACTCAAAACAAATAAGTAGCATTAATTATTTAAAGACTTTGTTCTGAATCTACTGTTCGGCTTATAGAGCTTATGCACTATTGGATAAATCTTATATTCTTTAGCAACTTTTTGGCAACCACCCTCTTATAGGCTTTTTGAATTTTACTTTTCATTAATTAATTAATAATTATTTTGTCCCTTATTTAAAATTATCTATCAATCTGTCCCTCTTTAATCGATTAACTTGAATATTTAATCGATTAAATGGTCAAAACAGGCAAAAATGGTCGACTCTAGATTTAATCAATTAAACATCTCTCTTTAATCGATTAACTTGAATATTTAATCGATTAAAACTTATATTTAATCAATTAAATATCCCAAATGAGCGTGAAAGCATTGACTGAATGAGACAAACAAGGAAAACTCGTTGGTTCACTGCGTAGCGAGAACGAATCTTGATTCTTTAACGCATTTGAGTTGTTCCTGAATCCAAATTTTCACATAATGCTCGCCAAATGACCTTTGGCTCCTAACTCAGACATGTCCCTAGTTTAAGAACATTCCGAACTATGATTGGGGTTCACCTTTAATCCAGTGCTGTTAGAAGAGAAATATCCCTTCTTCTGATAAGTCACTTGTCACTGGACAATATATGTTATTATTATTTGTATCATCTCTAAAAGCAGCTCTTATCATAGATTTGTTGCTTAATATTACTTCTTTCTGAAGAGTTTTGTGCTCAATTTTGCAAAAATTCTTCAGCATGTCACGAGTTTTGGCTTCCAACTTAGAAATCCATCCATTTGGAAGTATAGACTTCAGCTCCAATACATAGTCACCACAACCCCTCATTTCTTTAGGAGCACATCTAATATTTCCATCATTGTTAGCATTCCAATCAGTATATATCTCAATAGTACCCTCTGAAGTCCCTAAATCACAATATACTGGTTGAGGATGACCACCATGCATGTACTCACTGCCCTTATTAACATATCCAAACTTCAGTTCAGGCCGGGGTGAAATACTTCCATTTCATATTTCTTCACAGCGAATAAGACAGATTTCAAACGAACACTTGAGGCAGCCAAAACTTAATCCTTATAGTAAACTAAACCTTAATCATCCTGTAACAGCCTGTTACGTACCGGTAACGTTATCATTGCATATGGTATTAAGCACAGTTACAATCATAGTAATTGAGTTAATTAAATTACGGGTAAACTTTTTTCCTTTTATTAAATCCTCATTGTTAAACATTACCCATTTCTGTAAATAATTAAAACAACACCATAATTGTAATGAAAAAATCGTGGAAGCATAAAACATACTAATTATCATCTCTCCAAGCAATACCATATATTTTAGATTTCAGAAAGCACATTTTCAAAATTTTACACAGTGGAAATCGATTACCATAGTTGGGTAATCGATTACCAAAGGCTCCAGAATGAGACAGTAGCCAATTTTGGGCTCCCCTGTTTTTGGTAATCAATTACTGAACTAGGTAATCGATTACCTATGTCAAGGTAATCGATTACTTTGAACACAGTGGCTCAATTTTACGTCCCCTGTTTCAGGTAATCGATTACCAAAGGAAAGTAATCGATTACCCTTCTGTAAAAATGACAGATGATAGCATTTAAAATACAAAAAGGGTGATGTAATCCACTCCTAACACTTCACTACCCAAAATACCACTTACACAAGATCTAATGTAGGCTCTAGGCCCTTCCATCTTGCATATTCATTATCCAATATGACAATTACAATGGTTCCCAATATCATAGCCATTTTACACATCAAATGGTCTATTTACAACACAAGTCTTCCAATGCCTTAAAACACAAATAGGTGGCCATGGACAAGTCCCATGCTCACTCAAAAGTCCAATATATTCAAAAGGCATAAATTCTACATGAAGTACAAAGACTTAGCATATAGTTATGAACACCCAAAAACATGGCAATATCATCATGCAATATGTTCATAACCTAAGTCCAAAATACTAAACACTATGTTATGTGCATCTAATATAGTCCTCCAAAATGTCATGTCCTCCCAATGCACATCATGCTTGACTCATCCACTATGCGGGCCTCTTGCCCGAAGCTCCTCCATGCTCACTATAGCCTGAAATGATGTCCCCAAACGCGGGGTGAGATATACAAATATATCTTAGTAAACCAAGGGCACTAGAGGATCACTCCACCCCATGGCTCACTCAATGTGCAACAATAACATCATGTAAAAATGCATAACTTACAAAATCACAAACAACTGGGCCCAAATCCAAGAACATCCACATAAGGATTCTGTTCAAGGACCCCATCATATAACTCTCGGGAATCTTCCTGGTGCCTCTCCCATGGATGAGACGACCCCATGGAAAAACCCAACTGGAGCTCCTCACGAGCCCTATCCAGCGGAAGTCCTACGTTTGGATCATCCTGGTGCCGCTCCCAGAGTCGGCCTCACGGCAAAACCCGACCGGAATTCCGAAAAGATATCTCCAGCGGAAGTCCAAACAACACACATCTACTGGCCAGAGATCACAAAATTTCACACACAACATGCTCCAAGCATGTCACACAATCAAGCAATAATGCATGAACATACATATTCACACAATGTTAAAAATACAAAATCCAACCACAACCTTCCACTAGGTGTGGTGGAGCACACAAGGGATTAGAACCCAAGTTCCAATGGTTTACCTCAATTCCAAGCACAATGCTCTAAAACATAAGCTCCAAGTTTAATCCTCCTCTATTGATTCTGTGAGAGGCAACCTATATGATCAACAACAATGACCATCAATCAATTGCAAACAATTCATCAATTTCACAAGAGTTATAACCAATTTTAGCCATTTAAGCCTAATGGCCCTCTCACCATTAATTCAACTATCTCAACCACTTGAATAATCAAAGTAATTCACCAACCCACCAATTATACACTAAACCATCAACCATTGACTAAACCATATTTTCACATCATTTTTCCTCCAACCACCTCATGGTTCGAAATTCACAAGGGAGTACCTCCCAAGGTTTTCAACTCAATTCCATCCTTACACACATCATACAATCATGTAATTACTTCATCCCAATGCCCCACAACTCAATCATGCCATCCTACAACCATGTTATATCACAAAGTCATCAATATCAACCCCAATTTTTACGCTTATCGATACAATTATACCGCAGTATTTTACACCAGTAAAATCATTATTCATCAAATTTTCTGAAACTTGCCTATCCACTCGAAATTTTCCGGTCATACTAGCCTTCTGCGGAGGCCTCTTTAATTTCATAACCATATCCAAATACTCAGCCCAGCCAAACCATTGGCTCTGATACCACTATTGTGAATGGTATGAGGGAGCCCAAAACCCTTTTCAAAGGATACCTACATCAATGGGTCAAATGATAAACCATAATAAGTGGGTCGACACCACATCTCAACCCAAAATCTTAAGACTCAAGTTGTATAGGTCTTTTTGCACTTGTATGGTACTCACTTGGAACATTTCTAATCGGTGTGGAACTTAATCGCTACTCACATTTTATTATTTCAACAATTTCAAATAGTTGATAATCGTCTCTATTACAAAAGGGTCCCTCCTTATCTTTCTATTAGTGCATGGAACTAAATTGTGCAAGCAAATATCATGTTATCCTTTAGAGAAGGTTTACTTTTCCACAAAGTTCATCTCCCTTTTGAGAATAATCATGGATTTCTTGAAGAAATTCTTACAACAATTTCAAATAAACTTTATGTAATGAACTTACTAATTGCATAAGTACAATCGGGTAATTCTCCTAATAGCATTTAAATTTCATAAAGTTATTAAAAAAACTAAGTTTAATGCTATATATTGCATTCATAAACCATATATAATGAAATTAATTTTTAAGAAAGCTTAACAGAAGATTTTTCGTTTATAGTCCATAAGGTTCTCTCCAAGAAAAACTGAAAAGGCAGCTCACGCATAGGTGGGTCCCAAGTTTAATATAGGTACTCATATTTCAAAAAAATTCTCTAAGCTCAAGATTTAGGCACATATACCTATTGTCAGCATCTTCTACCTTCTGTTAAGATCCACTAATTAACAATAAAAAAAATGGCCTTCAATTGTCCTGCATTACAGAATAGTCACCTTCCAAAGCATATGATCTTCATCCTTATTTGGATGGGCTTCTTCCTATCCAGAAGCTGTTTCTTTTTTTTTTTTTAAGTGCTTTTAATTTTTTTTCAGTTGTTTGGATTGAGCTTTTAGAGCTCGTTTGTTTCTCCTTTTGAAAAAAGTAACTTTTGAGATTTCCTTATTTTAGAAGTCCTTTTTGTAAAAGTTAAAACTATTTATATTTTTATAAAAATATTTAGTTTTTGAAAAAAAATATTTAGCTTTTGACTTCTGCTTTTTTTAGAAGTTGAAATTTTTAGTTTCTGGGAAAAGTAAGTTTTTGACTTTTTTTGTGACTTCTGCTTTTTTTAAAAGCAGACATCCAAATGAACTAAAATTGAGAAGTGCTTTTTTTCAAGAAAAAAAGTAATTTTTAGAGAGGAAAAAACCATCCAAACAGACCCTTAATAAAAGTAGAAGGTAAAAAAAGTTAAAATCTTTCTTTTTTGAAAAGCTAAAAATTGTGGCTTCTGAAAAGAAGTAGAAGGGAAAAGCTACTTTGACACTCTCTTGCCGTTGGGAATGGAACCCATTTCCATTGGGAGCAGAGGAGAAAATGAAATCTCAGATTGCAAGTGGATAAAGACCCAAACTTTACGAGTTTAAGAACCGAAAACAGTAACCCATAAGAGCATTAAGAGTATGAGGGAGGTTACCAAACGGTGGTAGCTCAGTTGGCGCATGGGAGCTGAGCAGGTGGGGGTGAAGGCATGTGTTCGAATCTCCCCAAACCACCTTTGGGAGGGGTTTAAAGCCTTAAACCTGGACCCGCCCCGAATCGGACTAATTGCGAAGCGATGAACCGATGGAATATTTCCAAAAAAAAAAAGAGTACGACGGAGGTTGAAATGGAAATGGGTCTGAACGGAGTGGGTTGAGAGAAAAGAAGATCGCTAGGTGAGAATCACTCGCAGATTGCCATCGGCACCTTCAAAAACAGAGATAAGAACTGCAGCTCTCTTTGTACTGAATTGGATTTGGTTGTGCATTGAATTATAATTTTGGTTGTGCATTGAATTAGAATTGTTGGGTTGTTGGGTATTGATTTCGAAGAGCAAAAGTGATCATCCAATGCTTGTAATCTCTGTGAACCTTGTACCTCTAGTCTATTTGAACCTATTCCCTTCTTCAATAGAAATGGATTTAACTTAAATTGACTTTTAAGTGCGTCGGAATTGTCGGTGAGCGGAGGAGATGACAGTGCCAAACTGCCAATGTGCCATGGAAATACAGTGAGTAACAAGGGCACAATGGTCCTTTTATATTAAAAAGTGATTTTTTTTTTAAAATATCCAAATGATAGTTTTACTCAAAAGCACCTTTTAAATATTACATCTAAACGCAAAATAACTTTAACTTTTAAGAAAAGTTCTTTTAAAAAAAGCAACTAATAAAAAGTCCTTCTTTTAAAAGCTCATCCAGGCAACTTGAGCTATGGCAGTTAGGGGTGTGCATGGAACGGTTCATAATCAATTTTGACAAAAATCGAACCGAACCAGTTTTAAATGGTTTGATTTTCAAACCGAACCGATTTTCTTTTTTAAAACCGATTTTTATTTATCCAAACCGATTTGAAATCGGTTCCAAAACCGGTTTATGGTTCAAAATTGATTTTGATATAAAATCAATCAAAACCGATTTTAAATCAAAACCGGTTATGAACCATAAATTGGTTATCAAGTTCAAAACCGATTTTATAACAACTTTAAAATCGGTTTTTGGTGAGTTGTGCTATTTTAAAAAAAAATACCTTTATTATTTATTTATTGCTTAAAATATCTAGATTATTTTGATTAAACATGAGAATGCCCTTTATTTATTTTTTGCTAAAAATATCTAGGCTATTTTTGATTAAATATGAGTAGGCCCACTGTTGAAGCCATCAATCATGGATTCATCCATATAGAAGTGATGCTCACAATCATGGAAATTCTTGTTTTAAACATAAAGCAAAAACATAAAGATGAAACTGCATTATCAATAATTTTAGTAGAAACTAAACCCACCATATGAAAAACCATATGAGTTTTCTAGACATAAAATACAATTTTCTATTCTAACTCACATTTTCTCGTAAAATATCAATGAGAAAAAAAGAGGTAAACATAATAAATCCAATAAAAGTAAAAATAAAAAATCATTAAAAAAATGGATATGGTTTTGTTATTTTGGATATCCAAACTGTTCTGAAAATGGATAACCAAACCTAAATCAAAATTAAAAAATTGGATTGGTTATTAAACCGTTTTATAAAAACCGGTTTTTAGAACTGGTTTGATTCAATTTATGGATTGATTTGGATCATTTGATTTTTTGAATACCCCTAATGGCAGTAATAAACAAATAGTATAATCATCCACCCTTGACAACAACAAGTGAGCACTGAAGAGTAAGAAAAAATGTTCCCTCCTTTGCCGGAAAAGGGGATAAAAAAAATAGAACAGATGTCCAATATATTCCTTTTTTCTTGTTATATTTAAGCATTTATTCAGTAGGACTATCCAAAATTTGTGACATTTATTCAGTAATAGTAGAGCTATTACTGATTTTATTTTTACCAGAAACAAAATTTTACATAATGATGATTAATTATATAAATGTAACAAATTTTGGATAGTCCTACCAAATAAATGCTTAACTATAACAAGAAATAAGGAATATATTGGGCATCTGTTCTATTTTTTTTATCCCCTTTTCCGGCAAAGAAGGGAACATTTTTTCTTACTCTTCGGTGCTCACTTGTTGTTGTCAAGGGTAGCTATTTGTTTATTACTTCCATAGCTCAAGTTGGCTACTAATAATAGCACAAGGATGAAGATCATATTCTTTGGAAGGTGACTAGTCTTGTAATGGAGGACAATTGAAGGCATTTTTTTAATTAAGTAGTGGATCTTAACAGAAGGTAGAAGATGCACACAATAGATATATGGAAATAGTGACCAAATGCCACTGTTCCAAAATTTATTTTTCTAAATGACACGCCAACAATGCAATTTCCCAATATGCCACGCGGGCAAATTCGCTACAGTACCCAGCGAATTTGGTAGCCAATGATTTCGTTACACGTGTCACATTTTGGTAGGAAAAGTTGACTGACACGTGTCCAAGTTCGCTACGACTGGTAGCGAACTTGGTAGCCAATGATTTCATGACATGTGGCACACTTTTGCATGAAAAGCTGACTGGACGAAGTTTGCTACCAGGGGTAGCGAACTTGGTGTGCTAGGTGGCACAATCTCATTGCCTGATCAAAATTAATGTTCCAATCACAATATAAAGACAGAAAAGAAGGAAACTAACAATTAATTATAAGTAATGTATTAATCACCAATCACAATTAATATATCAATCACCATTCATAATTAATTTTGATCACAATTAATGTACCAATCACCAATCACAATTAATATATCAATCACCATTCACAATTAATGTAGCAATCGCAATTTTGATCGGTAGATTAATTGTTTGTGATATCATTGTTACAAATTCAAACAATGTTTGTGAGAGGTAAAATATGTCAAATGAGGTGTCATTGGATAGATCTCGAAAAGTTATATGAAATAAAATAAAAAATATCTAATTTGGATTTCCGAATCAAAAGTTATGGCCCTCCGAAGTGATTGGTGATTGGTACATTAATTGTGATTGTTACAATCAAAAGTTAATCCTATTTGTACACTAATTGTGATTGACACATTAATTGTGATTGCTAATTGGCACATTAATTTTGATTGGCACATTAATCAAATTGCCATTTTCCTTCATTTTCTGTGTTTTATTGTGATTGATACATTAATTCTGATTGTGCCACGTGGCACCTAGTTCGCTTGGACCTTCAGCGATCTTGGTGCATGTCAGTCACGTGGCACACCTAGTTCGCTGCCACATGCAGCGAACTTCTTCAGTATGTCAGCATTTATTGCAACATAGTTCGCTATTGAGAGTAGCGAACTTGTTGTCCACCAGAAACGTGTCACGTCAGTAAATCAAGTTCGCTGGGCACGGTAACAAACTTGCCCGTGTGACATATTAAAAAATAATACTATTCACGTGACATTTAGGTAAAAAAGTCAGTTTGATCATTGCTATATATACCTAGATCTTGAGCTTATAGATAAAATTTGGAGTATGAGCACCTATATTGAACTTGGGACCTACCCATGCGTGAGCTACCTTTTTACATGATAACGTGACGTGAAAATTTAACGAGAGAGAACATAATAATTTTTATTGCTACGCAATGAACCGAATACAAGTGTTTTCCAAAAACAAAAAAAAAATTGAACCGAATACAAGTGGACTTCATTTCAATGGTTACATGATCTTGTATGTCAGAAAATTAATGGGCCGCAATCCTAAAGAAAGAGATCTTATACAAGGTTAGCTGACCATTAATATGTCGGTAGGAGACACGTCAATATGTTGGTGCAACCAACACACACAGACAGACACGGCATCTTTTAAATAAAAGATATAACAAAAAGGGAAAAGTATATAGAAAAAAAAAGTTGAAAAATACGTAAGACTATATAAGAAAATTATCTGGCATATTTAATAGGAAAAGTGTGTGTGACGTAAATTATCTCATTTAATAAACATAAAAAGATTTGGTCTCTTTGACAGTGTGCTTCCTCTTTAAATAGACTGACAAAGATAAACGTGGACTACAGCTTTGCAAGTGGATGTAAATATTTTTAAGGAAAATATTTTATTTTATGTAACATGAAAAAAGTGAATGGAATTTTTTTTAACGAGTTTCATTCATATTTTTATATATTGTATAAGATAAAATTATTTCATACAATATTAAAAATATATTTCTCTATTTTTAATTACTTTTTGCAAAAAATAAAAAAAGTCGTTACAAATTTTTAAACTTTAACCATTATTTACGGAGCATGAAACAATATCTTATTTTTACAATTATTACGATAAAATTAATCCTCAGACACTGTTGTAATTAACAAAATTAAAATACAAGTTATCAAGCAGTAACTTAAGTTTATAATGTTTCCTCTCGAGCCATAAAAACTTTGCTATACTCCTGTACATATGTTAATCAGGAAAAAAATTTAATCCCTTCGTGGCTGAACAAACCCATACAATTCATACTGCTAGAGAAAAGGTGAAGATTCTTGGATTAAATCATGGCAAAACCCAATCACTATAATATTTTACCATAATCTATTATTGTATAGTAATAAGTTTAATTCATTTTTAGGTTCTTAATTTTTGTTTTTATTTTGTACATTAGGTTCTTAATTTTTGGAAAAAAATTAAATGAGCTACTTGAGGTCCTATTAAGGGTATCAGATATGGAAGTTTTTCTAATTCCGTGACTTGAGAAGTTACTATATCCTTATGTGTTTTATTGGCAATGTAAATGTTTTTATTTATATCATTAATTATAGGAAGTTATTAATCTTATATCACATAAGTATCTTATGTGGGTGAAATAAAGTTATGGGTCCATAATTTTTAAAAAAATATAAAAGAAAAATAAATGGACACAACATTTTATGAGTGTGCAACATAAAATAGTTGTCTTACGTGATATGAGACAACTATTTTCCATATTATATGTTGGGAAAAGTGTGTATCATTTTAAAGGATATAAAGTTATGTCATTTTAAGTGAGAGAAAGAGATAAATCATAGGAGAGAGTGGAGGAAAAAAATTTAAAAATGTGAATCTCACCACTTTATAAAAGTGAAAGGATATAAGGTGTGTCATTTAAAATGACACACCTTTTCCCCTTATATGTTACTCATATCGGTTACAAATTAGGGATGTTCATCAACCGATCCAAATAGATTCAAACCGCGGTAACCGAACCAAAAAACCGATAACCGAATAAACCGAAAACAAAAAAAAACGAAAACAAAAAAAAATCGCAAATTTTAATTGGATTGGATCAGTTTTTGGATAGGTTGATGAAAACCGATCCAATCCAAACCGATCAAATATATTAATCCTCCACTACTTATTTGGGTCTTTTTCTAATCATAGCTTAAAAATTTCTAAACTCAAGACCCATTAACCTATCAACTAAACTCAAGAAAAAATCTAGTCACATCTCATCAACAAAATTTTATCTTTGTAGAGCTTCATATCTTATTGCCTAAATAAAAAAAACTATATTTAATTTACTAATGCTTTTGTATTTTAATTTTTTTTACAAAGTCAATAAATACAAAAGTCGTTAATTGCACAATAATCATGAAATAAATTTTAGGATTTTCAAAAAACCGAAAACCGATCCAATCCAAACCGAAAAAAATTGGATTGGATCGGATCAGATTTGAAAAACAATCCAAACCGAATGGATGATTATATGATCAAACTAAAGGAATTTGATCGAATGATTTTTGCTTTCAAAATCGATCCAATTCAGACCTAAAACCTATGTAGCACCGATACCGACACGGGACACGAGACACGACACGACACGACACTCTGACACGTTAATTCTAAAAAATGTTAGATTTCGATACGTTAGGACACGTTTTGATATTAAATAATATTTTTAATTTATGTAGTGTATATTATATTTAATATTCAATAATTTAACAAAAAATGAAACTAAAGTTATAATATTCATCAATTTTGCAAAGAAATATAATATATTATATTAAACTCAATAAAATTGTAATCGTAATCCAACGAATTTAATAGTTGGAACCAAAAACTCAACGCAGTGCAACCTTATATTTTTTTTTTTGAATTTCTATAACGCGTGTTGGAGTGTCGGGGAGTGTCGGAGTATCGGAGAGTATCGGGAAGTGTCAGACACGACACGTCAGGATTTTTGAAGTGTCGGTGCTTCCTTGCCTAAAACACCCCTATTACAAACTTACAACACTAAAAATGTAATTTAAACAAGAGATAATAATAATAATTTTATCAAATTGACGTGACATGCAATTGACCATAAAAACAAACAAACTTGCTAGTCGAAAAGCACCTTAAAAATATCTGGTAAGTTACATTCAAAGCTAGCTTAGTAGCCTGCTAAATATCGGATGCAGAGTAGTCGTTATCTGTTATTAATAAGGACATGTCAACTAATGCTAATTAGTAATTACTTAACAATAACAAAGCATAAAATAAGATTTATGGTTTTTCAAAAAAAAAAAAAAATGTAAGCTATGTGCTATGCTTCAACTTGAGCAACAATGTAAGAGAAAAACAAGCAAAGTTATTCACTGGAGAATTTTTAGTTTTAGTTTTTAAAATATACTACAGCCATGTAAATAGCTGAAATATATTGATTTTTGTATAAAAAAAGACAAATAAAGGAGATGAGAAATTGAGAACAACCTAGTAAGAGAGTGTGTGTTAAGGGAATGACATGAATGTGTATGAAAATGTTGTTGAGGTGGATGAACAGTGACTGGCAAATTCAGAGGATCCAAACCCGATAAAGAAATATCATTCTGTGCCACAAAGTTTTCTGCTTTTCTTAACTTTATTCTAATTCATCAGTAGTTGCTATAGTGCTGGTACATGCTTCTGTGCTTTCTTCATTCTCCTTTTTCTATCTCTTTCTGTCCCAACCCAACTCAACTCATTGATTTCTTAATAGTTCTGTCTTGGTACTTTTCTATTTCAACAATCTTCCCATCATTTATTTGTTCTGTGGTGCTCTTCCAAAAGTAAAAAAAAAAAAAAAAACTTTTTTCTTGAATTGTTGGTTGTCAGAGAGTTTTTTTCCACCTTCAAGTGAGAATGCACAGAATTATGAGTTGTGAACTCTTATTATTCATTTACTGGTCCTATTATCATCTGGGTCTGTCTTAATTATGGACTCTACCTTCTGTTTGATCTTTGATTATTGCTTATTTCTTTTTCCTCCCACTGTTGATTAATTTGATATTCATTTCTTTGCCGAATTAAGATATTAAATAAATATTAAGATATAAAAAATAATTCAAGATATAAGAAATTTCCATTTTTTTTTGTTAAAATATTCTATATCATTATTCCATTTTAAAGTCTTCTTCCTAGTTCAATGCTTGAATATTATTCCCTTATGATTATCTTTCTTCAGAACTACGATTGGCACGTAGAATTGCTAAAGTTATGCTTCATTTTTCTCTCCATTTAAGTGTGTCTTGCATTTGCACATATTCCCTTGTTTCTACTTTCCTTTTGTAAATGAAAGATTCTTAATTTTTAGTGGACACATTAGATTTGTGTTTTGGCATCATGAATTGCTTTTCTTTGTTTATGCTGCTTTTGAAATTGCATGGCATATTATCCAATGACATCCAGATTTTCTTTTCTTTTACTTCTTTTAAAACTAATGCTTGTTTGTTCAATTCAGATAGGAATGGGAACAAATCTCAGCATTCCGAAAACTGAAAAGTTTTCTGAAGATGGTGAAAATGACCGTCTTAGATATGGCTTATCATCTATGCAAGGTTGGCGTGCAACAATGGAAGATGCAGTGAGTAGTCACTGGAAAATTTGTTAGCTTATTAAATTGAAAATCTTTTATGGATAAATCCTGAATTCTTTAAAGTGAATAGCCCCACAATGTCATGCTATTGTCTAATATAAGGTTACTAGCAGTGATAGAGTAGAAGTATGCAATGTTAGCGAACTGAATAGTTGAGCTTTGCCTAATGTGTTTGTTGGGAGATGGTGGTGTTCTAGGGGATTAGAAGATTTGATTTTATCTTTTGTTCTCACGTGATTTTGATCCAGTTTATTGCGTTTTCTGGAATAAATGTGTATACCATAATTATGCTTTTAATTTTGTATTTTGGAACTCTTTTCATCTTATTTGTGTTGCTTAGATTGCTCTTTGTTAAACCTTTGATATGCCATTGACCTTTTCTCTCTTTTCTTTTGCTAGCATGCTGCACATCTTGATCTGGATGCGTCCACTTCGTATTTTGGTGTTTATGATGGTCATGGAGGTAAGATTTGAACAAGTCTGGCCATTTGGAAGGATGGCTGAGTGCCAGTTTTACTACTTTATTACAGATGACTTCTTTGTGCATGTTAAAATGACTTGTCTTACTTTTTCTGTTTCAATTTTCTCTTCTGAATTATTTCTCACCCTCTTATCCCCCTTGACCCCTATTACCCTATAATAAGAAAAAGATAACTTGGATATGATATATTTTAAAAAGTAAGAGATAAAAAACCACTCCCCAATTAAACCCGACTAGCGAGTGCGGAGTGAGGGCAATCCTTGTATGCAGCCCTTAGAAACAGAAAACCGAAACAGAAATTCTCTCCAAAATCTCTGAATATTCACAACCGAGACACTGATGCAAAAACTGCTCCCAATTGTTCAATTTGCTTATTTCTTATTTCTGTAAATTTTCTTTTTTCTTTTCATAGAAAGTCATCTAGTTAACTTTATTACTTTCTTGTCATCAATTTTTTCAGTATTTGAAGCACAGTTTGAAGTTATTTCTTAATAATTAATTATTGTACTTTAATTTGGGTAACTGTGACTGAACTAAAACTTATGTAACATATGTGAAGACCTTAACACACTCCATATTTAGTGCAACTCCCATACCTTGATTCAGATTAAACCTGCAAGCTTCCATCTATTGTTAATTGGTTGTTCTGCTGTGCATCTAAATTGTGTGTTCTTATGATCTATACATCATATAATGTTGTACTTTTTTTTCCAGCTTATCATTTCAAACTAATAGCTGCTGGTTCACCTTTTAGATTATTTACTGGTAGAAATTGTGCAGCTCATGCACATCCATGCTCCTCTACTTGTTGCCTTAATTTTTAATGCTGGGGTGCATATATGTCTAATACAAATATCAACGATTCCAGCCAGGCAAAGAGGAGAATGCTACAAAATTTTGTGTAGTCTTGTAATCAGCAATATGTTATGGATGCTCACTTAGCCCCAAAATTTTCAGGTAAGGTGGTTGCCAAGTTTTGTGCCAAGTATCTTCACCAACAGGTGCTCAAGAGTGAAGCATACATAGCTGGAGATGTAGGAACCGCCCTTCAGAAAACATTTTTCAGGTTAGAATAAAAAATAGGCCCCCCTGTGTTTAAAATTTAAAGGTGATTCCTTTGTTGGGTATTCAGCAATCAAGTGACTGAATTTGGTTTCATGCTTGTATGCACTCAAATCTTTGTTCTATTTAAAGTCTAAAACTTCATTTTGGATTGTCAGCTCAATTTTCAGCTTTGTAATTCACTAATTCTTATTCTAGAATGCGTCTCTTTAATATACAAAGGGAGTGTAGTTTCCCGTGGTCTTACTCAATAGTCCTTCAGGGGTGTTCATCTTTTTGTAGTAGCGAATTATAGCTCACTTGCTAGTTAATGGTCATGGTTAAGCACATTTTTGAATTTATTGTGTTTCATTAAAATTACAGAAGTAAAGAACATATATGTGTTTGTCTCCTGTTAAAATTTATATTGTAAAAGAAAAAGTGATCACTAGTTCCTCATTCATACATTGTTTCTCCCACTACGCCCCTCGGCCCTCACCCAAAACACAGGGAAAAAAAAGAGTTATGAACTAGCATTTTCATTATTATGCAGAATGGATGAGATGATGCGCGGTCAAAGGGGATGGAGGGAATTATCAGCCTTGGGTGATAAGATAAACAAGTTTAATGGGAGGATAGAAGGATTGATTTGGTCTCCACGTAGCTGTGATGGTAAAGACCAAGGTGATGATTGGGCCTTTGAGGAGGTAGGTTTGACGTTTGAAGGATTTTTAAACTGTTTTTTTTTTTTTTTTATTACTTTTCAACATCATAGCTTTCATGGGAAATACTTGGTCCATTAGTTCCTGGCATATGGTTTTATAAGTGAAGAAATATCATGTTCATGGATTATACAGTTATGTTTCTCCATATGTTCTGGTTTTCTGTGTGTGTATAAAATTTTAGTTTTCTTTGCATCTCCCTTTTTCTTTTCTGGTTTCTTTTTGTTGATATTCTGTAATTTGATCTTATATATTGTAAGCAGGGGCCTCATTCTGACTATGCTGGACCAACTTCAGGAAGCACTGCCTGTGTTGCAATTATTAGAAACAATCAACTTTTTGTTGCAAATGCTGGTGATTCACGTTGTGTAATATCTAGGAAGGGTCAGGTATCTTCAGAATGGAAATTCTATGATTTTTATCATTTTAACTGCTGGCATGGACATATATGTACACCACATTCTGTGTTTTTTATGACTCACTCCTGTACATTGGGAAACAATGCATGTCTTTTAACTTGACTGGTTAAATTCATTAAGGGGACTTGTTTGAATACATTGAAATTGCTTGTCTCTTTCTCTTGTAGACTATATATATTTAATTTTTGAAGTAAAAGATCTTGCAGATAAACATTTTTTTATTATTATTGGCATTTTTCTACAGGCATACAATTTGTCTAGAGACCACAAACCTGATCTTGAGATTGAGAAGGAAAGAATCTTAAAGGCTGGTGGTTTTATTCATGCAGGACGAGTTAATGGGAGTCTAAATCTTGCAAGAGCTATAGGTACTTGATTACCGCAAGTGAGCTTTTTCAAATGTTAATTTAAGCTTCCGTTTCGCAATTTTAACTTGAGTGCATGTCCCGGGCCACTGCATCTTTATCCATGAATTGGTGAACATGATAAATGATAACTAAGTGTACCAACAATGAAAGGATTCTTTTACTGTGTATGCTTTATTGTGGTTGTTTACAAGGCAAGAGGAGGTTCCTCTGCATGTGGGTTGGTTTCAAATTGCATAATTGAAGTTTTCAAATATGTATATCTGTTTCTTCTGAACAATAGTTTCTTTGTGAAGATGCATTTATTTGGGATTTTGGGGGTGGGTTGGATTGGTGATGGTTTCTTCTTATTCCATTCAATATGTTTCACTATTCTGCAGGTGACATGGAATTTAAGCAGAATAGATTTCTTCCTGCTGAAAAACAAATTGTGACCGCTAATCCAGATATAAACACTGTAAGTTTGTTCCTGTACTATTTGCTGACTTTAAGTGATTGATAGAATCCATCAACCACAGCTTCCCAATTGCAATGTGATAGAACCCAAAATAAATACTTGGTCAAGAGTCTCAATACTTGCTGCAATTGTAAGCTTTCATCTTTTAGTATTAATCTGTTGTGACTGAGAGATTTTGTTTTTGACATTTTATTATAGGTTGACCTTTGTGATGAAGATGAATTTATAGTACTAGCTTGTGATGGCATATGGTATGCTTTCATATACCTATTTTGGTTCTGAATGTTATTATGTATTTGGAAGATATCACGGTCATTTGCATTAAGATGTAATAACTGATGGAATTTTGATTTTAGGCATACTAGCCTACTAGGTAGACAATATGTACCTTTTTTTGTGGCACAGGAAAAATCATGCCTAGATGAGCCAATTACTCTGACATGTGGTTTAAAAAATTTGTGTTTCTAACTTTAGAAATTACACAAAACTGACCTAAAGGGCAAACTGGTGCATAAGACTCCCCGACTTGTGAGGGTGAGATTGACTGTAGGTAGTCTTACCCTTGTATCTTGCAAAGAGGTTATTTCCAATATTCTAACCCGTGAGCCAATCACAAGGAGCAACCTTACCACTGCTCCAAAGCTTACCCTCAATCGACCCTCATCCATATCCTCACAAGTCAGGGAGCCTTGTGCGACGGGATTTGCCCTTTTACACAAAACTGCCCTATTTTTTATTTTAATCCACAAGAAGGTTTAAAAACCTCATGCATATACCCTGAGGTTGCCGGGGGCGGGTTTGTATATTAAAAACTACAGGCCTTTGCATTGGTTAGTTTTAGTTTACTAAAATATTTTTAACACATAGGTCAGATGGCCCCTAAACACTGCCTTGACACATAGGTAACTGTCATGTCTTGGAAATTCTTGAGTGGTTGATTTATTTCCTTCTTACTGCCTCATGTTTAAATCCCTGAATTTGTTTGATGGTGTCTATTACTCATTGAGCTTTTTCAGGGATTGCCTGTCAAGCCAACAATTGGTAGATTTTGTACGTCAACAACTGCTCTTGGTGAGTTTTAAGTTATGAAATTTTTCTAATACTAATAAGATGGTGAAGTATTCAATTAATAATTACCTATTATATTTACCTAGAGATTATGCATATTTATGATATTTAATGCAGCACTTGGTACTGTCATGGAGAAGAATTTTTACTTGTACTTGTATTTTGTTGGATAGAATTGACATTGCATGCTGCTGGATAACATATCGAGGTCTTTTTTTTTTATTTGTTTACTTTTTTAACCGTTTGTCACATAATGCACTTTTCTAGGGTAGATCGTGTTGGAAATCGACAATCACACAAATCGCGAATGAAAAAGAGAAAGAGAGAGAATAGACACATTGATTTACCCTGATTCACCCAATTTAGGCTACGTCCAGCTTGTCTATACTATATTCATCTCACCGCCATTCGTTACAAGTCACTCGGTTTACAAGGAGAATATAAATAGGATTACAAAAATCCTAACAGCAGCTATTCATGGGCTCAAGCCCAAACTGCTAAGAAAATAAAAAAATTACAATAGATTAGAGGCCTACAACAATACATAGCCTCTACGGGCCTAGGGGCGCTGTCTTTCTGCTGACCCCGACAACAAGGGCTCTCATCAACATACGAAGTATGAGCCATACCCAACAGATCATGCTTTTAGGAATTTGTTTCTGGTAAAAATAAAATCAGTAATAGGCTATAAACTTTTATATAATCTTTTATACAGTCTATAGGTTAGTATTTTGTGCTTGAATTTTCTATTCAAGTGGTGTCTACTTGGTTAATGATTCAAGTTATTATTTTAATGTAGTTGGGCTGAAATGTGAAACAGAAGTTTTGACATGATTCCATTTTATCCCACAGGAAACAAAACTTTCTGCGGTTTGTGAAAGAGTATTAGATCGGTGTTTGTCACCATCAATTGCTGTTGGTGAGGGATGTGATAACATGACCATGATCTTGGTGCTGTTCAAGAAACCGGCTCAGTCCAGTGCTCCAGCACAAGAACAATTCTCTTCAAATGAACAAGCTGCATCTGAACCAAGACTTTGAGAGAAATGGAAGTTAATAGGTTTTGAAGAGAAATGGATCTTTTCATCTGATTTAACATATCAAGTCATGTGAGAGGATTTTAAGAGTTTATAGACAAATTAACAGTAATTAGAGATGAGAGACAAAAGGTGTTGGTAAAAAAATTTCCTCACATGATTGTGTTAAATCATACATGAGAGGATTCATTCCAACAACATAGAATATAGTGTGGACCACTGCTTAGAATATGTGTGTATGGTTGTTTTCACTTTCAACTAGCCTTTTATAAAGCCATTATTCTCCCCCAGAGTATGTTATGCTTGTTCAATAAGCGGCTCCAAATGTCAGTCTTTGTAGTTATTAGTAACAATCTGGGGGCATTCTGTGATGGTTAGCTAGTTGCTATTTGTTAATTGCAGGGATTTTGGCCCCAACATAGGATATTTGTATATATGATATATATCTCATTAAATGACCCCTGTCATGTGAGGGTCTCACATGATAGGATTTAAGGGAGACTGAAGTTGAATTTTCATGGATATGTTTGACATGGAAGAGAGAGAGAGAGAAAGAGATTATTCTATTTTTAAAATAAAAGAATAAGAGTTTTTGTGGAGTGTAAATAAGTTGAGCAAACTTGTGGGGAAAAAAGAGAGACTGTTTAAACTTGGTTTATTTGTTAAACGAAATGAATTTAAAGTTTGATTTTTTTTCTCCTTTATAAGATTTATTCTTTAATAATTTTTAAGTTTATTAATTTATAATCGATATTTGTATGCCATGAAAAAAAGTAGAAATAGAAACATAGGCTTTTTATGTATTCATGATACATTATTTAGATATTTTTACTTCTTAAAAATAGATTGTTTTTATTTTGGTAAGTACTAAGTTCTACCCTCAATAATATCTTTTTCATCTTAAGTAGAGCTAATCACTTGTATGGTAACCATGTGTTTTTGTATTAACTTATCTTATGGATTCATACATGAGGCTCATTTATTATCATGCCTAACAAGGGACAATCCAAACATAATTTTGATATAATTAAAAGAGGATATACATCAAAGATATCAATCCTAATACGATAGTATTAAACATGAGTTTCAGCTGCTAGAAGAGGCATAAAAGGTCCAGAATCTTAATACCCACAGGTATACTCTATAAATAAGAGGTAAAGTCTACATGTAAGGATTATTCTCTCTTTATTATTGTTATGTTGTCACTGTTCACACACACCACTCCTTTGGTGAAAGTTGTCTTTTATTTCTTATGCACAATGATCTACTAAATTTAATGGTATTTAATTCATAGATACCTTAAAGAAAGCACCTAGATCCAAAGTAATTAACTAGTCTATTGGACTAGACATCTCTGCCTTTGAGACAGAACAACTTATATACACAACATGGATTGTTGTGTAAAATCAACTTTTGAAGGGATAAAAAAACTCTAGAATATACCTTTGTATAAAATTATAAAATTTTCATTGAACTTTTATTGTACATATTAACGAGTTAAAGTTGGATAATTCACGAATATGTTAAATTAATTTGCAATCCTAATCGTTATTGCTCAAGGTTTAAAAAGTGGTTTCAAACAGTGTTTTAAAACTCCACTCCGCCCCCAGTTTGACCCGGGTCAACCCTGGCTCCTCCTCTCTGAGAGGGTTGGGGTCACAAGTTGGACCCTATATATATATCGACCCCTCCTACCCCTAAAATCCGGTCGAGTTTCAATGACTCCCGAGTCAGAGGGTCAAGGGGGATCACTACATTTTTTTTAAAAAAAAAAATCCATGAAATAATATCATTTTATTAAAAAAATAAAATAAAAATGCTTGCAAACCTAAATCTAATCGTTCTCTTCTCTCCTAGCGACCTAGACGTCTTCAATATTCACCTCGCTGCCGTGAATCTTCTAGAAAAGGTAAGAATTTTACCCATTCAAATAAAATCCTTACTGTCGTCGACGAAAATTAAACAAAATCTCATTCTTACTTCCTTTAAAATTTCTTTGTCAGGGAACTTCTCAAAAGAGACAGAACCGGGTCAACGTAGTGACCCCATTAGAATATGAGTTTTGTATTTTGGTATCTTGATACTTTAATAGGTTGTGTAATATTGACTTGTGGTTGTAATTGGTGAATCATGTTAAGTATATTTTGAATCTTTAATGATTGGTGGTTTATTTTTTAATATTTTCATATAGGATATATATATTTTTCTTTTTTTAATATATAAAACTGGGTCAGCGTAGTGACCCCATGACCCCCCGGTTAAACCCGTGACCCCTGACTTCGGCCGGGTCGATGGCCGAGCCGGATTTTTAAACACTGGTTTCAAAAACGTTTTGAGTTAGTAACAAAATAATTTGAACACCTTATAGAATGTCATGGAACCAAACCTAACTTTTTGAAGAGTTGAACATATAGACCTATTGGGCTTGATTCCATCAAACAACTTTGTGTTGTACATCTCAAACATTTTAAAAATTGAAGATGAATGATATTTGGGTTTTTTTTAAGAAAAAAGATACATGAATATTTTTAGTACATCAATAAAATATATAAATTAATGTGGATTTAATTTTTTGATGCATTGTTAGTATAATTTTTTTTTACACTATCAATCAACCGTGCCACATAATTAAAAAATTTAAATTTCATAACAAACACATTAAAAGTCATATTTGTCAAGGACGTGACAATAAGTGATTGATTAATAAAAAACTTCTTAATAATAATGTATCAAAATTAAACTATCAAATATATTTCGAAATGCCATACTTATAAGGAACAAGTCAATGATATGCAAAATAAGCTTTTGTCTTGCTTCAAATCAAAATGCTTTAAAATTAGATAAATTTAGGCGGCAAAAAATTAAAATATGACAATTTAAATAAGAAATTACGAAAGCGTAACAATTAAAAATCAATTTACGGATCTAAAACAACCAGTCGCGTCCAAAATAATTGTGACTGATCGCACCCAAATAAAGCACATTAAGGTGCTTGGTCATAAGGATGGCAAAAATGAGTCAACTTGTAACCCGCATAAAATGTGGCAGGTTGGGTTGACAAATATGAGTTGACAACCCGAGTCAGTCTGACCTGAGCCAGCTGAAAAACTGAGCCAACCCGCGGGTTAAACGGGTCAGCTCGCGGGTTATCCTTTTTTTATTTATTACAAAAAACAAAAACAATAAATTTTTGCACCTTTTGTGATGTATTTTGAGTTGTTGCTTTGGTCTTGTAACTTGTTAATTTAATTATACTCAACAACTAAATATCTTATATAAGTGTTTTCCTTTGCAGTAAATATCTTATATCAAATGAAAATCATTTCCTTAACTTCCGCACCACATGTACTAGATGAGTGTGACAAAGGCTATTTTTTCGAGCCAACTCTAACTCGGCTCGGGTCAAGTTAGGTTGGGATTTTTAACTCCTTTTTTTTTTAGCCAACCTTAACCCGACTCATTTTTTTCGGGTTACAAACGGGTTGGGTCGGATCGAGTCGGGTTGGCCCATTTTGCCAACCCTACTTGGTCACACCCAATCTAAGTGTCAGAATTTCGGAATGCCATAAGTTTTAACTCGAGTGTTAGAATCAGGTTTTTTTTTTAATCCGCATAACTTTTCGAGATCTACGCAGTGACATCTCATTGAAGTGGATTTCGTAAAAAAAAGAATTCCAACTTTTTTTCGAATTTGCAATAATGGTGCTCCCACAAAAGCATTTTCTCCCAAAAAATTTCAAAAAAAGAAAAACATACATTTATTTGCTAGGAATGTTTCTAATCATCACAGTGGTTTCCTCTCCATCCACACACATAGCAACAAAGGACAACAACAACAATGTTTCTTCTTACTAAAGCCCCAGAGTATTGATCTTGTTGCTAAAAAACCATTAGTTGAGACGCGAACAATGGCGAAAAAGGAGTGCCAAATTGCTAGCTAGGGTTAATGGAAGTTGGTGGAACCATTGTAACGGGTAATAGACACAAATGATGAAGTTGGCGAAAAAGATGAAGAGACGAGGAAGTAATACTATTGAAGATATAGGGAAATGGGGAAACTAGGCCAAGAAATCGATGGCACGTGCTGCAGCTCAGCTCATCATGTTGGTTTGGGGGCTTCTAGGTTTAAACGCTCTTGTGGTTATGACACCATTGTTGCAAATTCAAGCTGTGTTTATGGGAGACAAAACTTTAACTTAAATAACATCATTCACATTCGCAATGATAAAATGTGCCAAACGAAGTACAAGGAAGCATTTTATGAAATTTTTTGACCAAATCCTCTTTGGGATCAAAAAAGTTCCAGCGTATAGATCTCAAAAAGTTACGAGAAAACAAAAAAGAATAATCTCATTCGGATACTCGAATCAGAAGTTATGGTTTTTCGAAATTTACGGTAAAACTGTTGACTTTTGACTGTCATGTGTCATTACCGGGTGAGTCGCGCCCCGATTGGGAGCGACCAAGCACCCTAAAGCACCTTATTTGAGCGCGACCGGCACACCAATTTTGGGCGTGACTAATTGCTATAGATTCGTAAATTGGTTTCAAAATACTACGTTCTTGTAATTTCTTGTTTAAATAATAATATTTTATTTTATTTTTGCCAAATTTAGGCTCACCGCAAGTAACATAACTTTTTTCTGCTATTTGTGTTATTAAATTTGAACTAATCATCAACTTGATCGAGGGTATCAGATCAATGGATTATCGATTATTGATTGAACCGATTAAACTAAATTTATGAAAAGAAATGTAATAAACATATAAATAAAAATAATATGATATTCAAAGCAATGTTATTAAAACTGGCCCGGCCATTGACCCGGTTGAGGTATTGGGTTACTGGCTCACTGATTCAACCAGTGGGTCACTGGCTCAACCGCATGACCCGTTAATTATATGCAGTTCTATAATTTATATTAAAAAATTATAAACATACTCAAATATCTAAAATAAATGATACAAATTTCAATTGTTTTAATATAAAAAATAATAAATCACACATTATTATCCAATAAATGATCAAACAAAAATATAATGATCGTGATATGGGGCTTTAGGTTCAGTAAACGACATCTCTATCTATAAATCAAATTAAAATTTTCCTGCATAGTGCATAATTGAGATAATATTAGTGTTGTAGGTATATAACCTATGTAAGTCAATAAGTCAAAAAGACTCAAATATGTCCATTATGATTTTATTTTTTTGAAAAAATAAATTAGAAATTTTTTTTTGGGACCGGGATGGGTCGCATCGATTCTGATGCATGGCCAGTATATTCCTTCACCTGAATCGGTTATATGACCGATTTACCAATTCACAGGTCGACTTGCCCGGGCCGGTCTGGTTTTATTAACATTGATTCAAAGTAATGTGAGTGATTAGCATTGTATTATCTCCCCTCACCTGCACCGATTAATAATTCGAATTTCTTTTCAAAAAATTAAGAGAAAACGGTTTGTCTTTTTAAAGTATATAAATTGTGTCATTTTAACTGCTTATAACTATGTACTATAGTTATAAGAGTATGGTTATATTGATAAACTTTTTTAAAAAAAACTTACAAACTACATTATGTCTGACCAATAACACTCTATTCAAGAGTGTCTTACCGGTCAGACATAGTGTAGTTTGTAAGAATTTGTAAACAAAAAGTTTGTAAATATAGCATTTCCCTAGTTATAATATTAAAATTATACTTTTTCACTTTTCATGTCATTCGATAGGTTCTGAAGAGAGAAAAAAATATAACTTTAATATTATAATTATATACTTCTCAAAATATATAATTATAAGCAGTTAAAATAATGGGATCATATTTTCTTATGTTGTAAGATAGCATGAGATAAAAAAAATAGAGACAAATTAAACGTGGGTCTCACATTTTATATTATAAGAAAAGAAAAATTAATTGGCACGAAAAATAAATTTGTGTAAAAAAAAATTTGCTCTCGTGTGGCAGAAGAGCATGATTTCCGTAAAATAATACATGTGTCCTTTGAAAGAGTAAACTATTTTCCCTAAAATAAAATCCACCAATGCGATCCGATTTTAATAACACTCTTTTTATTAGTTGATTGGTACTTGTGGGAGTGGGAGTGTGTAACTGAAAGGAGTTTAAATGATTATATTCATAAATATCTTAATGAGAATAACCATTATCTTATAAGTCATGGAATCCTATCATTATCTCGAATCCAGCTAAAATTTAGAAAAATAATAACTAATATCCCGCACATTTAGGACACTATCTCATCATATTCTCACAAAATCAAAATATTATCTATCAGTGTTTCACATTGAGACACTATCTAACATGCCGATATAATCATTTTAATTTGTTTCAAAATATATATATATTTTTTTTGAAATCCATTTAGATCAAATTCAATCAAAATAAATTTAAAAGAGGGCACTTTTTCTTGAAGTTGAATGTACCCTTTATCCGTGTCATTCTTCATCTCTTATTTATTTTTAGAGTAAACACCATTTTTAGTGCCTAATAATATCTACGAAGTCCTTTTCAGTCCCTGGCAATAAAAAAGGACCAAATTGGTCTCTGAAAGTACAAGAAAAGGGTCACTCTACATATTTGGGAGTTGACATAAGGACTAACATGACTCCTTTTTTTGTAATTTCAGGGACCAATTTGGTCTTTTTTTATTGCCAGGGACTAAAAATGACTTCGTAGATATTGACAGGAACTAAAAAGAGTGTTTACTTTTATTTTTATTTGTTCTTAAATATTCCAATCTAGTTCGATTCTGGGTAAATATCAGAATTAAGACTTTAAATTTTTTTAAAAAAAGGTACCGAAAAGAATAAAACGCATACTCTTACTTCATCCCTGACGCTAACTGCACTACCCTCGTTTGTTCTTTATCTCTTATTCTTTCATCAGTTTCTCATGGGTCTATTTGGGTTCTTCCTTCCACTCCTTTCACGCTGACTTTGACGAATCTACCCTGATTTCCTTTTTTATATTTCCTTCCCCCTTTAGTCCTTTCAATTTAAAGTTGACTTCTTATGTTGAAATATTGTCGTTACCCACACAAACTTTTTTATTGCAAACAGAAAAAGAAGGGTCTGTGAAAATTATTCATTGAAAATCTCCTCCTTTTTTCCATTGAGAATTCAGAATTGAGGGGTAAAGATGAACGGGGTTTCTATTAAGTCTCGTCAATTTTATGGCTCTCTGGAATATGCGAAACTTACTCTTAAGTACCATTCGCTGTTGGAAGATTATTTAGAGCTACAAAAGGTTAGCGTCGTTTTTTCTTTCTTTCTTTCTTTTTATTATTTTTTTATTCTATACTTTTGGGATTTAGTAGTTTGATGTTTTGGTAATGTGCATATTGTTTTATGTTTTTGTGCGGGTGCCTAGATTATTTGCTATTTGATCGTACATTCTACGGCTCTTAACCATTGATTTTTCCACATAGTGACAAAAAATAAAAGAATGAAATATGGTATTTGTAACTTTTAAGAGACTGTTTGAATCGTTTTTTTTTTAAAAGAATTTTTATGATTTACTTTTTTTAAAAAATTACAATTATTTTATGTTTGGATGGAATGCATAAAAAATATTTCAAATGAAAAAATTATTTAGATGTAAAAATTATTAAGTATTTCTTTATATATAAAATTACATAGAAAATAATGTGTAATGATAATGGTGATGGTTGGGATGTAGTTGGAGGTTTGGGCAAAATTGGATTTAAAAAAAAAAATTCTCTTTTCATTAAGCAAGGAAACCTGACTTGAAAAAATATTATTTAAAACTATTTAAGTTTTTTTTTTAAATTAAGTATATAAAATAACTCAAAATAAATTTTTAAAAAAATTGATTAAAAAAAACCCATCCAAGTACCCACTAAATCATGTTACTTTTTAGCCTAAAGAATGCTAGAATATTGGCTTACCCAAAGAAACACACTGATGAAGCCATTTACGGGTGTCCGTTGAAGTGAGTTTTGGATGGGTTGAGTTTAAGATCTATTGATTTTTTTTTTCCTTTCAAGTTCCAACTCGTTCATAAGTGGGTTGGATTGGATTGAACCTGAAATACGACATACACAGAAAAGAAATTACTTGCTAAAACATGCCGAAATACCATATCAAAAACAAGATACATAAGTCTTAATATAAGTATATATTAAAAACAAAACATACATAATTCTTAGTATCTAGCTCACCATATATAACAAGTCACAATATACATTAGTCTTGAAAAAGAAACAAGTCTTAACATAAGTATCAAGGAAACATACGTGATTTTAAAGGTTATAATAAGTCACACGAGTCAATATTATTACATATAACTTATGGTTTGACTTTACTATCAATTTTCTCGATATACTCACTATCACCCGCATGATCCATTGGATTCTCATCACAGTGATCCATTAAATGCTTCATTAGCTTCTAGTTTATGTTTTCTTTAGTCACATTCTCAATGCCTATACTCAAACCATGTAATGTTTATACTATTATTTCGAGCTTCAAACCCTAACATATAATAAGAAGAGGTAGGATATTTTTAATATCGAATATTCCTGGCTATCAATTTATTATTAATCTAATATAATTATATATTACTGGTAGTACATTAAAAGCTTTTTTTTCTCTCTCTTTTTAGAAATTTTTCAGAGATTATTTGCTGAAAAGTAGAATTCAACGGTTAAAAAGTGGTAGTAAATTAAAAGTAGGAATATTTGATAGTAAGAATATCCTAGCTCTAATAAGAAACAAAAATACAAAACATTAAAAAAATCTCTTAACAAAAATGTTGAGTTTTAATTTTGAAGTCAATTATTAATAGCTAAAAGTTTATAAAAAATTATGACAATGTTACAGGAGTATGTTTCCAAGAAAAAGAAATTGCAAGTGAAAAAGCGGAAGCGAGAGATACTTCTAGATGAAGTTCGGTATGAAACATTCAAGAGTTCATCTCATTGTTATTATGTTTTCTTCTATTGAATAATTCTGTGACCAGTGCTTTCTGAATTCAGGTTTTTGAGGCAACGGTATAAGAATTTAAAGAAGTCACAGGTTGCCAAGGTTGTACCAAAACTTGGTCCTTGCCAAAATGCAAACATTCATGATGTGCCCATGAGGAAGGAGAGCAATCACATTGCCAATCAGGTATTGATTTTGGCTTAAAACCCCAACTCACTGTTTTCAGCATAAAGGAACATAGAAAACAAATTGAGGATTTTGAACCTGAACCAAGAATAATTACAACTGTGTTCAGTTTATTTAAATGAAAAAAGAAGAAGTTGAAGTTATCTTCTTTAATGCAGACTAACATAGAGCACGAGGGCAATGGGAAGGAAGAGCTTGTGTTGAAGACACAGAGTATAGAGAAGCCTATGAATTTCTTAATCAGTGAAAAGAAAAGTGGAAAGAGGAAAGTATCATGGCAAGATTTGAAGGTATAAACTCCTTATCTTCAATGGAGGAGAAACAACTATTTTGGCCTACATCATCTTTTGCACTGTTGGATAAAACAAATTCTGATATTATATTAGGAAAATCTTCCAAACTTGAGCTAGGAACATAACTTGTGTCCTTTTAATTGTTTTTCACTATGTTTTACGGGTAAGACAAAACATAGTTATAATATAAATTTTTTTTTTTTTTCACTTTCTATGTTAGCTAATATGACTCAGGAGAGAAAAAAAAACTTTTGTACTATAACTATTTTCTACCGGTAAAATATAGTTTAAAGTTACTAAAAAGACACAAATTATGATTATTAATGAATTAGAATTTTCAGATTTAAGGTGGTTTATATTTTCCTTTGAATGGCATTGATCCAAGGAGCAAATTTGAAGCGTTTTTATGAAGTTAATCTTAAGTGACAATAGAAATAATAGAGGTTAAAATTGAATTATATTATCAAATGGTGGGAGCTTAGTTGGCACATAAGAGCTGAGTAGGTGGAGAAAAGAGCATATGTTCGATCCTCTCAGTATCACTTTTAGGAGAGGTTTAAAGCCTTAATCATGGACCCTCCCTGAATCAAACTAGTCGCGAAGCGATGAACTGATTGGAATATTTATAAAAAAAAATTGAATTATATTGTTTTTATTTGGCTTGCATTGGTAACCTTACATCTTTGCTTAGAGATGATAATATTATGATTTACTTGAAAGATTTATTAGCCCATGATTATGTAAATGATTATAAAATACCTAAATAATATGAAATTAAAGTAGAGATTATGCATACTTTGTTGAGTTATCACAAAGTCGGAGGAAGGGTGACTACATGCCATGATCTTCCTCTCGATGACCTATTTCAAAAGTGGTAGCCTTAATGCGATGAGAGCATAACAGCTCATGAGATTTAATCCCAATATAAATAGGTTAGAAAGGGGACCTAGCCAAATACTCTGAAAAAAGATTGTGTCAACTGGGTCCACCCATCATGGAAATCAGGATCACACTAAAGCCTACATTGCTGCCATAACCAATAGATGTCATAAGCGCAACTCAATATGATCACAATGGACTAATCAAAATAATAAATTGGAACATTCATAAATCCGATTAATTTTAAAACACAAAACTAATTAATTAATATTGCGCACATAAAGGAAAATTTCTGACATTCTCCCACTTGAGCTATATTAATTAATTTAATATTATTTTGAAAATTTTTTTTTTTTGAAAACGATTTTATCAAGTTAATAACGAAAAAAATCATTTTACGTGGCCACGATTTCAAAAAACAATATTCTAATTCCAATATCAGCATCTCAACACAATTCAATCCAACATAACCGTATCATAGGAACATGGCGATCAATATATCAAAAATATCATAGCATATGACCTTCCATACTCACATACAATGAGTATTACATCTTCATGAATCAAGGCCTAGTAGTGTCGTAAGAATTAGTGCCAAAATGTGATCAACAGTGTAATACATTAATTCTTATCGGTCCTCAATTTAATTTCTCAACAACTGAAGTTACATTTCTGCAATTTCCAAGCAACGTAAAATTACACTCCATAATATAATTTCTCAACAACATGAAATTGCATACTGCAATCTTTAAACAACATGAAATTGAATTAACGCAATTTCCAAACAACATAAAATTGCTTAGTTTAAATAAACCAACACGTCACAATACAACATGAGATCTCAAAATTTGTGACATCAATCATCTTTAAGCTCACGACATGCTTAAAGATATTCATATTTCTCAGTCGACAAGAGAAATAACAATAATGATGATAATCAATTATTAAAATTCAAACAAAAGTCACAAAAATCATCATCAGTTTGCATGACCAAAAAAACAAATTGAATTTAAAACACTCAAAAGAAAGCCTCGAGTACAACTCCTACTAAATTAAGGGAATCAAAAGAATTTAACGTACACATATGTACAAAGGAGGCTACTTCAATGTAGTTCCTATAAAAGCTTTTTTTTATCTACATAAAGTAAATTATTTAGTAAATCATCATCTTACTAAAAAATGAAATGTATCTACATAAAGTACAAAGAATATACATCTACTCCCACTTACTTTCATGTAGATGCAAATAAATTAACAAAAATTCACTGTTAAGGCAAGACGAATGCATCCAAATAAATTATAGGGCAAAATACAACTTCAATTAAGGCGAGTTATTACAACGAGACCAACAAAATAGTACATTCCCCTTTGGGCATAATACACTTACCAAGGTTAAAATCTCAGATGAATTAATTAATGAGCATACACTAGCTTCAGAGATCTGTCCTAT
Organism: Gastrolobium bilobum; assembly: GCF_033153095.1. Lineage (NCBI taxonomy): Eukaryota > Viridiplantae > Streptophyta > Magnoliopsida > Fabales > Fabaceae > Gastrolobium > Gastrolobium bilobum. The sequence goes on along the minus strand of NW_026895108.1, from coordinate 84,283 downwards.
TTGGGCAGACAAATCACCTAGACCAATGCACCCCAATAACTTTATTACGGATAAGCTTCTAATTAAAACACACAATAACTCTCTTTGGGCAGAAAATTGCATGAAATAATTAGAAGCATTCCTCAAATTTACAAAAACATTTACATGACAAATAAATTAATCCCACTTTAGTGGTGATACCTATAGTAATTCATAGAATCTCTTACAAATCTTGTCCAAAATCATGATGCATTTCACAAGAAGGTGTAACACCCTCACTAATCATGAATTTAAATACATTTGAAAAAAAAATTGCACTTAAACAGTTCAAGCAGAAGCATACACTAAATGAATAAAAAAATATTTTACAAATTATACATTTTCATTTCTTATAATTTGATATAGTCAATAACTCAACAATGGCATAATTGTTGTTAATGGTAAATATAATTGATTGACATATGTAACAAAATTAAATTTGGGCAACAACAAAATAATTTATATATCATAAACCCCTTTTGGGCAGGAAATATAATATACAAATATTTTTCATCACATAAAGATTTGAACAATTACATACACTTATAAAAATTCATCCCTTTTAGGCAGAGAAATTTTTAAATTATATATATTTCTCCATAATACCACATGCAATTTACAAATAATTTATCCCCTTTAGGCAGATAAATAATTTTAAATTATGTAACCTTATTAATAATTTTTTAATGCAATTTCCCAAATTATTATATGTAACAACCCCCTTCGGGCAGGTAATTAACATATAATAATTCAAAATAATAAATCAACAACAATGCCCAACAATATGAAACACTTCACAACATGTGTTTCGAACAATATGAAACAATTCATAACATGTGTTTCTAAAAACATGAAAAACACTTCACAACATGTGTTTCCATAAATTCACAACACGTGTTTCGAACAACATGAAACAATTCATAACATGTGTTTCTAACAACATGAAACACTTCACAATATGTGTTTCCATAAATCATATTGCATTTGTCAACCAACAAATTTTGCAATAAAAATTCAGCACTTAAGATTAAAGTATAAGACAAAAAATACTAATTATGCTTAAGTAGGAGAAAATTATATATAATTGTCTAAAATTTATTCCTTTTAGACAGATAAAATTATAAATTACATATCTCCATGATTCCAACATAAAGGCATCACATGTAATTTTTAGAAATTTATCACATAATTTTTTTTTAAAATATTTGCATGATGAATTATAACTAATGTCACACACTTTATGTGATCCAAAATTGTCATTAGTTCATTGGCAAAATGTAAGCTAACCATTTAGGTGATTATGGGTTCAATTCTCATTTCATACAATTTTGACTTCTTTAATTGTTAACAACATATTTCAAATGACCCAAGGGTCCAATAATATAAAGGCTCAATTTATAATCCAATAAACAAAACTAATAACAACACCAAATCTGAATCAAAATTCAGTTTGCACAATCCCAAATGAGAAAAACTAAAGCATAGACCAAATGAGCAACCGTAACAGTTTCAGGAATTTCAAAACTTAAACATTACATGAATAGTACTAAGTTTCAAAAAATTCTAAAATGTTGGTAGAGGCTCAATAAATAGTTTCAACCCACGTTGAAAAGAGATAGTACTAAGTTCCAAAAAATTCTAAAATGTTGGTAGAGGCTCAATAATAGTTTCAACCCACGTTGAAAAGAGAGACCCAATTCAATGGAAAAAATAATTCACTAATTTCACAACACCAAGTGTTTCACTAAATACCCAAATGTTAAACTGTAACTGAAAGTCTTAATGGAATTTAAGAATCAGTAAATAGTAATACGCAAATCTGAATACAACAATTCATGCTAACAGTCCAAGATATTACGAAAATGGAATTCAATCAAAACAAACTAATAAATCTAGCCAGTAACGCCACTGATTTTTCAAAAATAATAAAACCTAACTTCGAGCTAGTTGAAACAGTAAACATAGAAGACAGTAACCCAGAAAATAATTCACATTAGCATTGAATAAAATAATTCACAAGAATTCTAAAAATACACCATTTTGAAAGTGTATTCCACTAAAGATGCATACTATCAAAAAATATATCCTCAAAAGTCCAAAGTTTATGAATTGTGGGATTTACCCATGTAAAACTATTTCACATAAGTGACATAAATAATTCAAGACATATAAAATTCAAAAAATGATACTTAATGTCCACTTACTAATAACTAATAAATGTTAATACTAACTATCTAAAATAAATATAAGTATTCCTGCTAGGTGAATAAAGACATGAAACATTGTTATTCACAACATAAGAAAAATTTCAAATTAATAAGTGAAATCAAAAGTTGGGTCCAATTCACACTAAAAATTGCCAATATTCGAATATGAGCTCCAAAATATCGGAACAAAGTCAATGCTTAGTTGCCCATGCAACAGTAAGTGTGAAAATAATAAAACCAACTCATAACTATACAAAGACAACAATTGTACGAACACCCCTACCTCGCGTCAAGCTAGATCAAAATATATTTTAATTTTAATTTTTCTATATCAATCCTCTTTTATTTTATTTAATAATGCAGGTTTACCCATCATAATCGGGAACAGTGACCAGACTGCCATGTTTTTGGCAATTTTTTATCAATCTGTCACGCGAATAATATTTTTTACCAGACTGTTACACGTTGAAATTCGCTACGGTTGGTAGCGAACTTAGTAGCCAATGATTTCTTGAAACATGACACACTTTCGCAGGAAAAGCTGACAGCCAGGTGTCCAATTTCGCTACTACTGGTAGCAAACTTGATAGCCAATGATTTTGTGACATGTGGCACAGTTTCGCAGGAAAAGCTGACTGAACGAAGTGAAGTTTGCTACCAGGGGTAGCGAACTTGGTGCGTTATTTCGCGCAATCTTGTTGCCCGATCAAAATTAATGTACTAGGTACAATCAAAAAAAGAAAATGAAGGAAAAAGACTTTTTAATTAATGTACCAATCACCAATCACAATTAATGTACCGATGAGATTAAATTTTGATTGTACCAATCACCAATCACTTCAGAAGGACATAACTTGTGATTCAGATATCCAAATTAGATAATTTTTTTATTTTATTTCACATAACTTTTCGAGATCAACACAGTGTAATCTTATTTGACGTATTTTATCTCTCACAAACATCGTTCGAATTTGTAACAATAGTATAACCAATATTTAATATATCAATCACCAATCACAATTAGCATATATCAATCACCAATCACAATTAGCATACCAATCAAAATTAATTGTGTTTTGTGATTGGTACATTAATTATGATCAAAATTAATTGTGATTGATACATTAATTAAATAAATTTCTTTCATTTCCTTTTTTTATTATGATGAGTACATTAATTCTGATCGGGAGAACAAATTTGGGGACAATGACCAATGTGCCACGCTTTGGCAAACAAATTACCAAAATGCCACGCGAACAGTAAAATTTCCCAAACTGCCACGCGGGATAATTCGCTACACAGTGTAGCGAATTACGTTTGCAAATAATTCGCTACACTGTGCAGCGAATTATGCCAGGTCAGGTTGCCCCGTCAGCATCACTGCCACGTGTCATCCCAGGAGTAATTCACTGAGGTATGTAGCGAATTACTCCTAACCAAAACCTGCTGCACAGCAGCATGCTGGACACGTGTCAATCATACACAAATTCGCTAGACACCCCAGCGAACTTCCCTTAAAATTTTTCTATAACTCCCCTCCGCCCCCCACCTCTTCATCCTCACCCTTCTCTCTCAAAGTGTGGTCTCTCTCTCTCTAAAGGTTAGTTTTATTTTTTCTTTAGTTGTTTTTGTTTTAAAATTTTATTTAAGTTATTATTTAATGTTTAGTAGTAGTTAATGTAGTTATTTGGGTTAGTGTTTTTGTTTGATTAGTTTATGTTGTTTCAATATTGTATTTAATTTATTATTTAATGCATTATTTAATGTTCAATAGTAGTTAGTATAGATTTTTGAAACATTAGGTTAGTTAATGTAGTTATTTGGGTTAGTTTTGGTTGAATCCATTTTATTTAATGTATTATTTAATGCATTATTTAATGTTTAATGTTAGTTAGTGTAGATATTTTAAACATTAGGTTAGTTAATGTAGATATTTCAAACATTAGGTTAGTTAAAGTATTATTTAAGGTTCATTCTCTTTCATATAAAGTTAAGATAGTTTAGTTTTATATTTATGCTATTAAATTTTTTCCTATAATCTGAATTGAGTTTTATCTACGGAAATGTTCATGCTCTTAAAAATTTCCCTATAAATTTAATTTTATAATTATGGTTTTATAATTTTGTAATATAATTTAAAATGTTAATATAATTGATTTTCTTTTTTGATTAGGCTTTAATAATTTTATAATATTAGTTAATGTTGATTTTTTTAAATGTTAGGTTAGAAATCACCATCGACATCTGTATCCGATGACTCACTGTCCGGAACAAGACCTTCATCAACCTCTTCCTCCGAACTATCGGTACGCCATGATGGATCGTACATCTCGTGGACCGGCAAGCTTTCATCAAACAGTTGTTGAGTTTGTGGTGCAAGCGCGGGGGACGCGTCCTCATCTTCCAGATTAACCACTGGAACCATGTTTATGTCGATGATGTCAGTGGATGGTGGAGAAAATTGACTGCTTGATTGTCCACCATAGTTGACTTCTGCATAAAATTCAATAAATCTTGACTGTGTTCTGAAGTGCTTGCATCTACTACCAACGTTACATCGTCATCTTCAACAATTTCGACGCCAACCCATTGCACGGGGTTACCAGAGGCACACCTAGCGGTCAATCGAGCAAGAGTTTGACCACGTTGTAATCTCAACTTCTTGTAGATTATCTTCTTAAGCTCGTGAAGATTGCATGTTGGGCTCATGCGAAACATTTTTGCATCACCTTCAAAAACTTGCCCGTTTGGTCCCAAATATCTTCTCCCATTATAATAAACTGTGGCGATTACATCATTCCTACCCTCACTCATCTTACCAAAGTAGAAAATAAACTAACATTCACAAAAGATAACACAAAAGTAGTAATGTTTGTATATAAATGGCAAATTTTCGCACTCAGAGTCCGTTCCTGAAATGGAATTGAGCTGATTTATAGTAACAAAGTTCACTACATGAGGTTCTACTTTATGCAACATAATTCGCTATGCCCCCTAGCGAATTACTAGGGGGCTGACACCTGTCCATTATCAATCAGAGCGGTCCCTATTTCGCTATGAGTCATGGCAAAATTAGTACATAATTCGCTAGGCAGTACATCGAATTATGGGGGTATTGACACGTGTCCTGACAATGACTGGACATGACTGACAAACTGACACATAATTCGCTGCAAGGAACAACGAATTACAGGAGTTGTGACACGTGTCCGACAAGAGACTGCCATGAATGACTCCTGCTCACTGTAATTCGCTACATACCCCAGCGAATTACTCCTGGGATGACACGTGGCATTCTTGCTGACGGGGCAATCTGACCTGACATAATTCGCTGCACAGTGTAGCGAATTATTTGCAAACGTAATTCGCTACACTATGTAGCGAATTATCCCGCATGGCAATTTAGAAAATTTTACTGTTCGCGTGACATTCTGATAATTTATTTGTCAAAGCGTGACACATTGATCATTATCCCACAAATTTGTGTCACATAGAGCATCAAGTTGCTATCCCAAACATTAATAATGAACGTTAATCTTGAATCCCCTAATAATATTCAATTCAAAACACATGGGCCATTTTAAATTCATTTCCGTGGGCCAACCAATCCATTAGATTCAAAAAAACTGCATCTTTGGTTTGGTATTGTTACTGTAATATATATATATTCTCTTCCTCAGGCACTGTAAGCAACCCTAGACATTTTCACATTTTCCCTCCTTCATTTCTTCTCTATTTCAGCGAAAAACTTAACAAATTATGTCTTCGTCCTCGGAGTCCCAAGAGCCCTTACCTTCATCGGAAGCGGCACTAAGCAAAAAGGCGGCGAAGAAGGAAGCCGCCAAACAAGAAAAGCTCCGCCGTCAGCAGGAAATCGCCGCGGCTGCAGCCAAACTTTCAGTTGACGAGACCGATCCTCTCGCCGCAAATTACGGCGATGTGCCAATCATGGAGCTCCAATCGAAGAAGACCGCGGCTGAGGTCGGAAACTGGACACCGGTGGAGGCTCTCGACGGTTCTCTGGAGAATGAGGTGGTGCTTATTCGTGGAAGGGCACAAACTATTCGTCCGGTGGGAAAAAAGATGGCATTTTTGGTTATAAGGCAGCATGGGTTCACCGTGCAGTGCTTGGTGCAGGCGCAGCCTGATTCGGTGAGTCCTCAGATGGTTAAGTACGCTGCTGCACTCAGCAGAGAGTCCATTGTAGACGTTGAAGGTGTAGTTACCATACCAGCCGAACCTATCAGAGGTACTTCGCAGCAGGTTGGTTTGTTCTCGCTTTATTAGGGTTTTTGATTTTTCTAGCTTTTAAACTTGACTGAAGTTCTATGATTTTTTATTTTTTATTTGATAGGTGGAAGTTCAAGTGAAGAAATTGTATTGTATCAATAGGTCTGTTCCAACTCTAGCATTTAATCTTGAGGATGCTGCTAGGAGTGAAATGGAAATTGAGAGGGCGTTGCAGGTTTATTGATTAGATATGCATTTTAATTGTATTGTTATTTTGATCTCCCTATAACTGTTGTTACTATAACAAAAGAGTTCATTTTTCTCCTTTTGTTTTTTTTTTTTCATCCGTGGTAACATGATTTTTAATGGTTGCAGGCCGGGGAACAACTTGTTCGTGTTAATCAGGATACAAGATTGAATAACAGGGTACTGGATCTGCGCACAGCAGCTAATTATAACATTTTCCGCATGCAATCTCGAGTTGCAACGGTAAAACATGCACTTTTAAAGTCTTAAGTTTATAGAAATAAATGCATAGTGAGACACTCTAATAAGAAATGCATTGATGTTTGATGCTACCCTGAATGATTTAATTAACTTTGAATTGCATTGTTGGGCAGGAATTCAGAAATTTCTTACTTTCCGAAGGATTCATTGAAATCTTCACTCCGAAGTTGATTGCTGGTTCTAGTGAGGGTGGAGCTTCTGTTTTCAGACTGGACTACAAAGGGCAACCTGCATGTCTCGCCCAGTCACCTCAGCTTCACAAGCAGATGGCTATATGTGCTGATTTTGGCCGTGTTTTTGAGGTTGGTCCTGTGTTTAGAGCGGAAGATTCCTACACTCACAGACATCTGTGTGAGTTTAGAGGTCTTGACGCTGAATTGGAGATCAAGTACCATTATTCTGAGGTATATTTGGCTCATTAGCATATATGTAATGTGTTTGCTTTAGAAATTATTAAGGTTCATAACCTGATTTATGGATGATTTGAGTTTTTGGGCAGGTTATGGATATAGTTGATAGATTATTTATCGCAATATTTGACGGTTTGAACAAGAATTGTCAGAAAGAAATGGAAGCTGTGAGGTCTCAGTATCCATTTGAACCATTAAAGGTGCCTATTTTGTATAATCATAATTATCTTATGTAGTGGATTTGTGCTATCAGTTGCATAGTGTTTAGTCGATTTGTTATGTAGTGTGTATACTTATCGTGTAATATCAGATGCAAATGCATTAGTTATGTGTTCTTGTTTCTGATCTGACAATAGCCCTGTGAATCTGCAGTACCTGCGATCTACTCTACGACTTACATATGAAGAAGGGGTTCAGATGCTCAAGGTAAGATTAAAAACTTTTAAACTAATTAACTTGCGCTAGTGGTAGATAAACAAGAAAATGATATTTAAAGTTAGCTATAGGTTGTCAACAAAATGATATCTCATTTCATAGATAATCAATGGTAGTTTGGCCGAACATCGGGAAACTTGACTTGTCCATTAAAGACGATCTAATCTAACTAAGGATGAAATTTTTTGTAGATGTACCTCCTTGAGGATAGCCAGAGTTGTAATGCACCTCTGGGCAAAAACCTGGAAAATCATTGCAATAGCATGCACATCATGTGACTTGATTAAAATGATCAACAATAAATGACAGTTTAGTCAATTCAGAACTGGACTTGTGAGTGTCATAATATTTTAATCAATCATATAGGATATTTAGATAGTAGGCATCTACTAAAGATAGTGGGTATCAAACTTTTAGCTTTTTTGGAGGAGGTTTCCAGCCAAATTCAAATTGCTGTTAACTCAGGCATCAAACCTATGTCATGCTGTCACTTGCTCAATTTTTTTTAAAGACCCTACATTTGTAATTTTTTCTTATACATAGTTTGTTTATCAAAATGACAAAGAGAACTAACAATTCATTTACCTAACCCAAATATCCCAAATACCTTTGATAAACTGAGAATCAAAATTTAACTAAACCAAAATTCGTTCCTCTTCAGCTAGGGAAATCACAGGTTGTCTGTGTTTCAGAGTACCTGGGAGGAACATCGTAGTTGTAAACTCAGAAGATTTATGCAGTAATGAAATTAGAAAAAGGAGGTAAATATAATTAGAGTAAACACCCTTTTTAGTCCCTGGCAATATCTACGAAGTCCTTTTCAGTCCCTGACAATAAAAAAGGACCAAATTGGTCCCTGAAAGTACAAGAAAAGGGCCACTCTACATATTTGGGAGTTGACATAAGGACTAACATGGCCCTTTTTTTGTAATTTCAGGGACCAATTTGGTCCTTTTTTATTGCCAGGGACTAAAAAGGACTTCGTAGATATTGACAGGGACTAAAAAGGGTGTTTACTCATATAATTATTCTAAATCTTTTCAAAAAATAAACAGATAGGCAGAAACCAGAAAAAAAGCTTAGAAGAGCTAGCATTAATAACCAACAGAAACTGGCACTCAAAACGTGTTTTGTTCTTTTCTTTCATGCTTGCCTTAATTTTATATGGTATATGCATGTCATGTTTTCCCTGCTAAAAAAGAAAAACAAATTCATAACATCAGAAGTATATCTTGTATACATTCAAATAAACAAAGTATATAAGGGATAAACAAAAAAACATTGGAACTTAACAGAATACAACAAAAAGCATTGGAATTTATTTAGAATCTTGGAAAGTCTAGGCCATGGGAAAGCTAATGCCCAATGGCAATGAGTCTTCATGCTGTTTGAAGACCTTGAACTAGTTGAAGGTGGCAAACATATACCGTGGAAAGGAAAAAAAAAGGTATACATTTAGTTCTGGGAGAGAAATAAAGTAAATAGACTGAAAGGTTGATAAATAGAGAAAGAAAATGAAATGGAGAGAGTATTTTCTTTGATCCTCAGAGAGCTTTGCAACCTTTTTTTGGGTAACTCCTAATGAACATTTTAGGCAACCAATTCAGTCTAATATCTTCAATTTAGTTGGGTGAAGAAGAGTCATCTCCAGCGCTGTTGAGTCATTCGGAATGCAAAAAATGTGGAAATAAGAGTAATGATCAAAACAAGTAAACATAATTTAAAAGCTTCTTCAAAGTGTTTATCGAAATGGGGTCTGGTTCCATAAGATACACCCTATTTTCAGCTGTAGTGATTTGTGCTTATCAATAATAAATGGATACCTTGAAGCATTTCCCCCAAGAAGTATAACCGGGATAGTCTGTTTATTGTTGATTCATTGACTCTAGGAAGAGTCTGATAGCTTTGTTTAGTCATTAAAATTGTGGCAACACCGTATTATCAATCCATATCATAGTCTCGTGTGCTTGTCAATGAAAAATGGGCAGTTTGGAGTCCAAGAATGGATGACAGTAGTATATTGTTTGTTCATTGTTGATTGGTTGACTCTATTAAGAGTGCTTCTTCAGATAATCATGCGATTAGTGAGCCAATTATAACCTCTTTTAGGTTCCAAATGTTCTGCTCTAAGGGGTGTGAGAACTGATGCTGTAAAGGCTTCCTGTTTAATTTTTATCTTATAGATGGTTGTGGGAGTTCACTACTCTATTGAATCATTGAACTCAAGGCTCAGAAAGGACTTAAAACTTATTATAACTACAGGATAGAAGGAATGCACAATATAAATGTCTTGCAGCTATTAACTCAAGGCTCAGAAAGGACTTAAAACTTATTATAACTACAGGATAGAAGGAATGCACAATATAAATGTCTTGCAGCTATTAACAATTTCTATTTGCAGGATGCCGGAATAGAAATTGAACCTTTTGGTGACTTGAATACTGAAGCTGAAAGGAGACTAGGCCAGCTAGTTTTGGAGAAGTAATTATTTTTCTCAATTTTTCACTACTAAATATTTTGTTTTTGCTGTTATGAGCTATTATTCAAACAAATTTTTGGTTTGTTATTCTTTTTATAGGTATGGCACGGAGTTTTTTATCCTTCATCGGTACCCTTTGGCTGTAAGGCCATTTTATACAATGCCATGCTGGGACAATTCAACATACAGTAACTCGTTTGATGTCTTTATTCGAGGTAAGCAATAATTTGATTTGTCATACAAAATGCTTTGGTATGACAATCTGGTGCGCTTAACTCATTGTGTCTGGTTCAACTGTCATTCTTGTTCTAGCATATGTATCTATTTCATAGAAGCTTGTGTCTTTTATTGTTAATTGATTTGAACCTCTCTGTTTTCTTTGTCCCATATGTATCTATTTCATAGAAGCTTGTGTCTTTTATTGTTATTTGATTGGAACCTCTCTGTTTTCTCTGTCCCTTAGGTGAGGAGATAATTTCAGGAGCTCAGCGAATCCATGATCCAGTATTATTGGAACAACGTGCAGAGGCTTGTGGCATTGATGTCAGAACAATATCTACATATATTGATGCTTTCAGGTATTATTTATCCCCTCTTTCTCTTCCTGTGCTCAGTGTTTCATACTTATGTCTCTGTATTTGGCCTTCTCTCCTACTTCTCAAATACATCTCATTCTTACGTACTTCATCATTTTCAGATATGGTGCACCCCCACATGGTGGTTTTGGTGCAGGATTGGAGCGTGTAGGAATGCTCTTTTGTGGTCTGAATAATATTCGCAAAACATCACTTTTTCCACGTGACCCACTTAGGCTCGCACCATGATAATATTATATCCAAATAGTAGCCCAGATATTGAGTTTTTTTTTTTTTTTTTTTATATTTGTTGCGAAATGTTTCTTTCCGTAGAATCTGAAGATAAAATATTTGAATTAGCAGTCTTGGAGCTGATATTGAGCACTTCATACATGCTATATTTCTTATTGTTGACTCAGTAATTGCTACTTTGCCACTGTGCATTGAACTGCACTTTGTTGGTATTTTCGACCTAGCAAGTATTGGTGTGAGGATAATTCCTATCACCCCGTGTTGATAGTTCAAATATCAGGTGTCCATCAAAGCAAAGCCTGGCAGTAACTCTTTTTTTCCTCATGAACGTAGAGTACTAAACGAACTAGTCCAATTTGAATTGCGGTGTTGCCTTTTGCTGGCCATATTTTTACGAGTTTAAGGAATTTCTAGACATTTGAAAAAGGGGTCTTTTTTATGTCAGTGATCGGATAAGTTTTTTAATTGCAGTAGATGTTACATGAACTAAGTAATGGTGGGACGGTAATGGTTATCATTGCCTTAGCATCTTCAGTAATGTGAGAATAAGCTACTAGATTCTCTAGTTTAAAAGACAAGTTTTAATCTAGAATTTAGATAGGGATGTAGCAGAGGGGAATATGGGAACATATGAGTTCATTTGAAACGTGTGAAGATTCTATATGCGAGATTGAGTCTTTTCTACTTCCCATCATTCATAAATACACATCATTTCCTGGCCATATAAAATTAAATTTGAAAAAAAAATTCGTTATTCACCATCGAAGACAAACAACATTCACTTACAAAATGACACTACAACTCTCTTTCATGCGCATAAGTGTACTAATACTAGGTAACTTTCTCATACTTAGGACTAGTAAATAAATCCATTAGTCGATGACTCATCATCTATCCAATCCATCTATGTTTAAGTCCAATGTTTAATTGATTGGATGAATTAGATCATATATAATTAATGCACAAACCAAAAAATTTATTGAATAAGCAAGGTATGTCCAATTTATCAAAATTTTAGAAATCTCCAAATGCGGTATTTTTTTTTTTTTTTTTTTTTTTGATAACAATGCGGTATTTTTTTTACTAGTTAGACGAATGATTCATTAATGTTAGAACTTATTGGAGTTTAAGAGTTTCTTGTAATCTTAAAAACTAAAAAGTGATTCATTAGGGGGAAAAAACAAAAAACTTAAAAAAAAAATATTTGTTTGATATTATTTTTTTGACTCAATCTTATTTGTTTTTGCAACTTTTTGTTGTTATTGGATGGTTCCTAATGGCAAATAGATGACTTTCTAAGCAACCTACTTCAAAGAGGTGTATTAAAGTGGGAAGGATGTGATATCCTGATTCCACCTAATATAATTTTTCTTTGTAGTGAAAATTATTGTTTTAATTTTAATTTGTTTATTCAGTTAATCATTTAATTATGCATTGTTAATCATTCAATTGTTTATTTGATTAATTGAAGAATCACAACTATGGGTCCTTCTCGTCTAGGTCGGTTGATCCTGACCTGGTCGATATGCCATATGGATATTTGTTTGAAAATGCTCAGATCAAGAATGCTTGTTTCGTATTAGAATATTTTCCACGAAGTATAGTAGAGCCGAAGTCTTTGGATACAAAATTTTTCTTAACAGAGGGGTTCAACATTGTTCATGTTTTTGATCGCGCACACTTGAGAGTGATTGCAAAGATGTCGTGCCCATATTCAAAGATCATGGTAAAGGTCTTCAACTAGAATTGTCACTACTTTGATGGGGACCTTACATCCATCGTATGCGGCATTAACATAACAATGATTTTCAAGATGTTAACTGAGTTGCTGGGATATGATTTTTATGTTGTGCCTTATGACGGAGAGCGTCATGCTATAAATGATGGTTATAAGTGTGTTGATATTGTGCCTAAGGTGAAAAGGCGTGATGTGAGGGAGGCACAATACATAAGTTTGGAGTTGGGTTGCCAACGATGAGTGTATATTATTTTATATCATGAATCATATTATTTTCCTTCAACCTCATAATCACGAGAAGGTGCTAGAGAGTGACCTGGTTGTTATGTGCGTCATCCGACATTGAGTGTAAGTCAATTGTATGCATTATATCTGTTGCATTATGTAGTGTGTTGTTAGGAAGGTCGCGCTTCCATTTGCCTTTATTGTTCAGAGGATCCCAAAGTGCTTTGAGGTACCATAGATAATGAGAATTTCAAGACTGTAAAAGACTAGAACTCTAAGTTTGAGAAGCGTCTCTTAGAGTAGTATAAGATCACCAAGGTTAGGAATATGTGGCAATAAAAGACATGGAGCTTGAAATCCAGTTGAGGGGAAAAGGGGATGCGCATATAGAGGAGGCTGATGATAGTAGAAATGATGACGATGATGGTGCTCATGAGCAGATCCTTATGCCAAATATGGATCCAATGCTCCTGTTGTTGAGGGGGACATATCCTTCATAATGTCACGACCTCCATGCATAGCCTTACATGAGAGATTGAAGGGTGGACATGCAAACAAAATGCAATGTGGACTCGTACAGAGACTCGTATAACTAGACTTGAATATTGAGTAGACCACTTAGAGGTTTCATACATACAAGTTTTAGGGATCATGGAATAGTAAGTTTTAGCTAAGGATGACGAAAATGAGGACAATGATGATGATGGTGATAATGAGACACATTCAAGGTAATTTAGGTTGTTTTAAGTTTGTATTATTGTTTCATTTGATGTATTTTGATTTAAACATTGTATGGTTTGTGCTACTATTTATGTACTTATCTTTTACTATTGATTATGTTATGTGTTTTAATGCTAAATGAATTATCTTTTTCTAATTTTTGCATAATATTATGAAATTAAACTTAAAATGGAGGTTTACGAGCTGGGACACTCCTAAACCTCCATTACATGTCAATAGAATCATGTTTGCATCAATAACAAACCAAGATTTCAAATTAACATATTGAAATCAACACGAAACCATGATTACGTACCTTACCTTGAATTGGATGGGGAGTCCCCTCAAGTGGTTTAGACCCACAAAGATTCATAACAAGTACAAATATACAATTTTATGTCAATACAAAGTGATTTGGATAATAAAAAAAATCGTTTTGTAAATTTAGTTTTGGGAGTTCACTGGTTTACTCAGTAACTCATATTGGTTTACTTGAATAAATGAGTTATTCTAGTCGATGAAATAGTTACTCAAGTAAGTAATAATTAACAACTAACCAAACCAAATAGGAATAGATTGATATATAATTTAAAAATGACTAAATTAATATATAGTTTTGAAATAGGGACAAAATCATAAATGTTTTAAAAATTGTCAGTAAAATGGTCAATCAAGCTATATTTTGATAAAAGTTTACAGAGAAGATATATTTTTACTACTAAAATTTTTTACTACCAATTTACTACTTATTTAATCACTATTGGATCAATATTTTTTCTTTTTTCAAAAATTTTGTAGCATTTGATTCAATGGTGATTAGATAGGTAGTAAGTTAATAGTAGAAAATTTTGGTAATAAGAATATCCTCCCTCAAGTTTGTAAAGGAGCCTTGTACAATAAAAAGAAAAAAGAAAAGAGAAAAAGATTGCAGCCCATTGTGAAATTTGAAACTACGCGTTTTTATTACATACCTCTTAGCTTTAGCGTCAGGAATGGACATTAAAGTTTAATTTTAATCTACCATTACTTAAAGGCGAAAACTTTTCTTACGTTGGTAAGAGTTTCGTCTCTTATGTGATTGAAACACTTTTAGGTGGGTTCTTTTATTTTAATGGAAATATTACTCTCCTTTTAACTTATCTCATTTACTCTCACTTCGATTTTCGCACCTTACTTTTTTTTTTTTTCTTGTAATGGTGGGACTCACCCATTTTCTCTCTACCACATAAGATAATTATCTTATGTGAAAAGAGATTAATAAAACCCTTATTTTAATTACTAAAAAAAAAATTATATAAAACAATAGGAGATGATTTCTCTCCGGTAACAAAGTAACGGGAGAGAATCATCTCCATTACTTAAATGGTTAAGTTAAAAAAAAAAAAAAAAAACTCTTAACTAATTGTGAAAAATATCATATTAAAATTGAAAAATGACCATATTTTTTCAGCATATTTTTATTTTGAAAAGTGACACTCTGATAGATGTTTTTTTCTAATTTTTTAAATTTATTTTTTAAAATTAATAATACATAATTTCCTTATATTTTTTTTAAGAAAAAACCTTTAATCCCCTCCTATATAATAAACGTCAACCTTAACGTGAGCAAACGGTGGTGTTGTTCAATACTTCAATCCAGTGTCGCAGAGAGAGAGAAAATGGTGAAAGCAAGCGAAATGGAGGGTGTTGAAGTACCTGAAGAGATGATGGATGCAGTGAACCGTACTTTGAGCAGCGTTGAACAACTTGAGACCCATTTGCCCCAATTCTTGTCTCTCTCTGACCCTCAATTTCTCTCTCAAATGCCATATCTTGAACGTGCACACTCCCTCCTCTCCCTCGCCAAACTCACTTCCACCCTCTTCTCATGTGTGTATATAAATGCACCCCTTTACCATTCTTCCTTCAAAAAATTTCAACTTTATGAGAACTATCTAATTATTCCACATAAATTCCTTTTTTTTTTTTGGTCTTCAGTGAAGTTGAGGTGCAGAGGGATTAACCCAAATGACCATCCTGTCAAATCGGAGCTTGTGAGTTTCTTCCTTCTAATAATGGTTCTTTTGGGCATGCTTTAAATCCTGTTGCATTACATGTTTCTCGTTCAAGTTTCAACCTTTGGTGATGCATGTTGCTTAAAGTTATTGAATTTTTATACCCCAGGACAAGTTAAGCGAGTACCAAAAGAAACTGGATCGCCTGCAGATTTTGATTGAAGGTACTTACTTACATGTTTCTTCTTTTCGCTGAACCATGTTGTTCATAAGTTCGGTTTGTTGAATTTTCATGTTGAGAATGAACCATGCTGCATTATTCTAAGTCTTTCTTTTGGGGTGTTTTAAGAGTTTAAGTTTGCATTAGCTAGGTTCTTTTCTCTTTTTCAATTACCTGATTTTTAGAATTTGATTGAATGATTTGGATTTTGAGTACCCGTTTTATTGAACACACCTTACATGGCCTCAGACTCAGTTCAGGTGGGTAATGAATTATTTCTTTCAGGGGTCATATATGTGTCTTTCATTCTGAATCTCATATCAGTAAAAAAAAAAAAATGGTTATTTCATGCAGCACAGAAGCAAGATGTGAGGAACATAAGTAGAGAGGAGGAACTAAAGTTGAACTATCAGGAGTGTGCTGGTCAAAAGAGGAAGTACCCATCTTCTGAAGAACAATCTGTTAAAACTGAACCCGAGGAATTCCTGGAGAAAACAACTGGGGAGCTTCTTGGTAATAATGATGGAAGTTTAAAGGGGCCAATGGTAATTGACATTTCAGATGATGATGATGAATGAGTTAACGGCGACCTAATTTTCCCCGAATTCTGGTAGAGTTTCCATTGATGTCCTCATTTACTTTATGAATTCGACATTTCCCAAATTTTATGTATTGGTAGAGTAACTGCATTATGATCTATAATTTGGGGTGTTAATCATTTTCTCTCTTTCCCAGTAGAATAATGAATCCTGAACCAATGCACATGTTAGGGGATCAATAAGTTTTTGGAAGAAAATAATTGGTAATGTCAATTTTGAAATGTAGCAGTTCAGAGAGACATAAGATAACTTGTAATACACATAAACCATGTTTGAATTTTATGTAGAGTCGCAGACTCAACACGTGTACTATTTTCACTAGAGTTATGCTCTATGGTTCAAATATGATTATCTGGAGTTTATTACAGAATACAAACTCAACTAACATTGTAGGAACATGGGTGGGCCTGAACTGACAATTTATATAATTAAAGTGGCACCTATCATTTGTCAAATAATAGTAATTAAGAAAGTTTCCAACAGTTCACTCAACATAGAAAGTTTAGGCTGGAAAATGTAAAATGCAAAAGGAAGGTTACTTTTGCCTTTTCTTTCCATGACAGCTCCAATGTGGCAATGTTGCAGGATAGCGGTTTGGAATCTTTTGTGTCCCTTTCTAATATGATAGGAAATGTATACTATAATTAATGTTAAAGGAAAATAGAAATTAAGTGACATATGAGCTGTGAGCTGGACATTTTGGTTATATGTTTGCAGCGTAGTAGCATTATTATTGAAGTGGGTCAAATTGTTGATGCAAAACCGTATATGAATAAAAATACCTGCGCTACCACTCATCTCGTTGACAAAGCACCTATATGAAGTCTGAAGAGAACAAAACAAAGACCCCGTTATGAAACTTATGGATGATTAATAACTATTAACGACTTCACTCATTTAATTCCTCATTAAATGAGTGAAGTTATGGAGAGTGCAAACATGAGCCCATTACCAGGTCCGTGCTGCTAACCACCAAGACATGAGGAAGGGCTGCTGGCAAGCAAGGCGAGACTGGTGGAGTAAAGAATAGATGAAGGGAAGGTGGCACGTGGTCTGCACGTGCCAGAAGAGGAGAGTGAGATTCACTTGCAGACAAAAGATGTCATGCGTTGTTGAGAAGATGGCACGTGGGCTACATGCGCAGACAGAAGATGCTCCAGATCAATGCTCGGAGTGGCGGCAGGTCGAAGCTTTCTGGGTGGATATGGAGCTTTATGGTCATCTGGGTGCCAACCTAGGTGATGGCTGGAAGAAGGACAGGGACAGTGTAGGGCTTTTCTGGGTGGACAGTGTTTCCTTGATACCATGTAGAAGAGGGATTTCTGAATTGCTTCAGGAAATCATCAGCAGCATTTTCTATTTTTGCATGATTTTCAATCTCAAATAATAGGAAACTAGGAATTTACAATCTCTAATATTTAGAAACTAAGATAAGGAAACTAGGAATTTAATAAAAATAAAACAAATCAAATCCTAATTATATAGTGTATATGCAGTCCCTAAATAGGAGACATGGAAGTACTTCCCTAAGTAGAAGATCAGGGTTATTAAATGCAGCACAATTGCGCGCTATTCCGCTACAGTAGTGGATTGCGGAGGTTGGCCACGATCGGCCGTGCCGCATCGCAACAGAGTTTGTGTGAGATTTTAGGAAGATACTTTCCAACAAGCATAAAATCTTGACAATTATTAATTTCGTAATCTTATACTTTTAATGTAGAGCAGTGGAGTTAAAGTCAGAGATTGTGTGAAATTTGAAAGTGGAGGTAGAGACAAAGTTCCATCTTTGAGAAAATAGTTTTCATAATGATTGCAACTACAATTTTTTTCATTATATTTGGAGCTGTATAAGAGGGCAAGCTTGAAGTAATGGTAAAGTTGTTCCTTTGTGATTGAAAGGTCAGAGCTTCAAAATAGGAAAACAGCCTCTTTGCAAATATGTAAGGGTAAGGTTGTGTACAAGGTTGCCCTTATCCCTACCTCACTAGTTGGGATTTAATTGAGAGTGGTTTTTAATATTTGGTGCTGTATGATTAAGTTTGCAACTTAACATAATTAATGTAACTGAAGGGTTGATGGTTCCTGGTATTTTATATTAAGAGCCCCTGTCCTTAGCTGGTTTTGAAGTAAACTGGGTAAATTTGTCGCATTTAAATTCACCCTACTTCCTGTTGGAGTTGATTATGTGAAAGACCAAGTATGGTTAGTTTGTTTATGCTTCTGAAGAAAATATATGAATTTATTACTGAGACAAGACTTTAGGAATTCATCCAATCCTCTAAGCCTTTCTTTGATGATAATAGTGTGGGAATATCAATAAATCTTCATTGTAATAATGGGATGCACACCCAAAGTAGATGAGCCTTTGGAAAAAACTTGAATAAGTGAGTGTGTTCTCCCAATGCCATTGTGATGGTAGAATAAAATTATAAAAAATGCATGGAACAAGCTGGTTATTGGTAAGTGATGTTACATGTGGTTATTTCATTTGATGCCAGTATGTTTTCCTTGTGTACTCATAATTCTGTTCAAATTGAAGAATCTGAGTCAAAACTCAAGAATATATGATTCTGGGCTGTGAAATGATAAAGTTTGTGGTTTAAGACAATTCAAGACCAGTCTGGCACTAATACTATCGCCATAATACTAATGAACTGAACTGAGTGTGGTAGTGCAACTTAGGCTTGGCTCCGGTGGTTGGGGCAGCTAGGAGTTTGGGTAGAGGTTGTAGTAGGTTCAAGTTGTAACAACTCTCAGTGCACCAACACACAAAAAAAAAACGTGTGGCACAAGAGACAGTTATACATGCTACTGAAGTGTGAACATCATTTGTGCCATATAATAGTGCAAATGCTGTTCATGCAACTGTGACATATCTTATCTTATTTATTTTCTAATCTTCTACTTTTATCTTAGTGTGTTCCCTAATTTTACGTAGTCATCACAAGATGGGATCAGTGATATGCTGTTAATTAGTTTGTGATCAATGCTATAGAAAAACCATACTATAAATAGTCACCTAGGGTTTATTGTATTAAGCTGTTGTGTGATAATTTCAAATATGAGGTTTTTTTTTTTTCTTTTAAAACTTTTAATTCCTTGAAATGATTTCTGTTCACTTGATTATTATCTTAATTTAATGTTGTTACTGGGCTGCGTCTTTAGCCTTTGAAAACAATCATTATATCACGTAACCTGATTGGCCATGATTCATCATGACTGATTGCCCTAGATTTTGTTTTCTTAATGCATCCTCATGATTGAAGTTTATTTTAGGAAGAAGCAGGCTGCTTATGATACTCTTGATTGTGTTTTGAGACTTTGATCCACTTTACAGTACATAAGCATGATTTACTTTAAGAGATTTTCACTGGATAGACTAACGCTAGATATTGAACTTGAAATAGGAAGAAACGCTTCAGCCCAGCCTTGACATGTGACTGAATTTTATGCGTGTTTTTTGTCCTGGTAGAATACTGAATCCTGGGGCCTGGCATGAAGCCTTCTCCAAAGTTTAAGGCTTTTTTAGTTTTTGAGGGGGAAAATGCCAATTTGTAATGAAGAGATCAACCCAACCAACTCATGAATTAATCTCTTTACAATTTTATATTCAGACTTTGGATTCAGGATCACTCTTCAAAAGTGTAGTTATTCTAGTTGAATAGTTTAAATACTATTAGTAATCCAATATAATAATGTACATGGGAGTGGATCCTCTCATATTGAAAAAGACATGATATGGTCATGTGGGCAATCATAACCATATAAAGGTAGATCAATGGTGATAAAAGAGGAGAAAAAAAAAATATTAAAATAGGTAGCTACTCAATCATAATCGTTGATTTATCTTTGTATTGTCATGATTGTCCCACATAATTATATCATGTTTTTTTTAAACATGAGAAGATCCATTTCCAGTTTCAGGGCCTGAGATTACAGCCCTAGCCTGCAACAGCAACAGATAAGTCTAGCCGTTACTTATTTTATACTTTATACAACATATAAATGTTTGGCTTATCATATTTTGCAGGGTGTCTGGAAAATTTAGGTTTTATTATTTATCCTTTTATTCTGCCTTAGATTTTTACTTCAGAATTTTATTTTTGCAGTATATGTGAACTAAATGGACCTGTGTTCATGGGAGGGAATATCACAGGATCCTTGTTGCTTTTTCTCCGCTTTTGGACGACTTTCTTATCAATTCTTGGTGACGCCTCCTCTAAAGAACTTTATTGTTCTTATTTTGAAGTGTTTGTATTTGTATTTGTATTTGTATTTGTATATATGGATATGTTAATGAATATGTGATCGTTGGAAAGAAAGTAAGACTAGAGGAATCATTGATCATTGTAACCAAGTGGTTTCATTTCACAGAACTGCTTTTATGCGTTGATATAATTTACATAGTTTTTTCTTAAGTGTATAAACAAAAAAAATTTCCCTCTTCTCCTGCATTATTGTTTACTTCTTTGTCACAATATTTGCTTATCATTGAACATCAAATGGTCTATTTTAAAAAAAGAGGAGGAAAAAGCTGTAATGAATAGCTTAAGAGGCTGAAGCAGAATTGCACAGTGCTATTTGCAAGTTTGGTTCATTATTCAAGCAATGTTGTATAGAACTGGTCACTTTGGCATTCATTGCACGGTGCTATTTGTAACTAAAAGCACTGATCATTGTGCAACAAAGTGTGAACCAAAATTGCTCAAAGTGAATCGAATCAAACCACAAACAAAACCAAACAGTCGACTTATTTTTTTCAAACCTGTTCATTTTTAAAACTGATTTGGTTTGTCCGTCCGAACCAAACCGTGCACACGACTAATCGTTTTTAAAACTGATTTGGTTTGTCCGAATCAAACCATCATGCACATGCCTAATAGCTACTTTATTGAAGAAGGGAAAACAACGGTCAGGCAGTAAAGGATGATTTGGATTTGAATTACATTAAGGTTGATGTGAGTAAGTTATAATATAAAAATCATTGAGGTCTTCACTCATAAATTTAAGTTGTTAAGTGAAATGATTGTTTCACATAGTCGGGTGACCAATTCGATTATCACTCCTTTTATTTTTTATTGAAATTAAATAAGCGTAAAATAGAAGAAATAAAAAATGAGTCTGTAAAATATCTATTTTTTAGTAGTCCAGGTGATTATGGTCCAGATTCATGACTTTTTGGTTTGACAACATGCCATTCTTTCTTCTTGGATCTTTTAGGGTAATTACTTTAGATAATTTTACCTAATGTTCACCTAAACAAGTTTTTTTGAGATTAAAAAATTAGAATAATATAGACTATTATAACCCTGAAATAAATTAAAATTACAAATACATAATAATTTCCGTATCAAAATGGCATCGTTTTGATAAACATTAGACAAAGTTATGTAATGTAAATTTAGAAAAAACGAACCCTAAAATTAATTGAAGAATGATATTAACACATTATTTTAATTTCATTTCACAATTTCTAATTTTTGTTTATAATGAATAAGAGAAAGGAACATCTTTGTATTTTATTTTATCTTTGTTTGATAAACAATAGAAGGCCAGGGCAATATAATCTACATTAAAAAAATGAATTCATATAATCCCTACAAAAATAACAATCCTGACAATCCCCTCACTGTGACAGTCTCTTAACAATATACTAATAGATTGAATATCCAATGAAAATGAGGCAATTCACATCAGAAACTCCACATAGCAAATAATACTCCAAGAGACATCACAAGGGCACTGTGCAAAGCTGTGGCACTGCTAGTAGGAGCAATAGCTGGACCTTCTTCCAACTCTGCAGAAGAAGGTGCAGGTGAAATCCCAATGTACCTGCTGCTTCCCCTTGGAGTCAAAACCACCACAATTAGCTTCTGACCCTTCTCACAGTGACCCTTTTCTCCACTGATGAAATAGAATGGTCCAGGATGGTCAAGCTTCACCTTAGTGTTCCCATCACTGTACTCTTTAATTGGGTTTGTGATGTTGCAATTAGGATAATCCTCCTTGCTTACTTGCAAAACTGAATCTTTCCCACCATCATATTTCCAAACTATGGACAAAAAATGAAGTATGTGTCAATGATTAATGAAGATATTAAATTAAAAAAAAGGGATCTTGATTAAAAAAAGAAAAAATTAGATTTTTGGAAATAGAAGTTACCAAGATGGTCTCCAACTTGGAACCTAGACCTTTCTGCCCATTGATTTAGTGAGTCTGATTCAGAAGATGGAATCTTCCATGCATCTATGTTGCCTCCAACCAAGATTTCCTTAGCTGCTGCTGAGAAGCAAAAGAGAAGGATCAATAGGAGCAAAAGAGAAGCTGAGGGAGTTGTTGAAGAACCAGCCATTGTTTCTTATGTATGAGATTTTTGCCTTTGAATATCAAAAATGAGATATAGAGAGGGAAGCTGGTTTTGCAATGGAATTTGGAGTGTTTGATGTATTTATGGTGGTGATGATGGGAACTAGCCGTTAATAGTCCTTGGGAAAGGTAGTGAAGACTGCACAGTGACACCATGGTGTGGGGCCACAGACTTTTGTCCTGTTATTACTTGTTTGGCCATGAAATAGTAACGGTCAAAAAAAAAAATAAAAAAAAATAGAAACGCTGCATTCTGTTCTCCAAATGGTTTGAATTTGCAAGTTTATTTTTCTTAGACAATTTGCAGGGTTTTTTTTTTTACTTAAGTAGTGTAAATTCCTTTTAAAATTACTTACATAATATAACTTTAAAATTATGAAAAATGCATCCTCTCATGTTTTATTTAACATGATATAATCGTGTGCGTAAATCAAAATTATACAAAGATAAATTATCGGTGATCATTATGTAATTATTTATTTCAATAATTTTTCTCTCTCTTCCCTTATTATTATTTATTTACTTTTATATGATTATGATTCGGTCACCTGACCATGTGATGTTAAATAAGACACTAGAGGATCTATTTCCCAAAATTTTGAATTTAATATTTTTCCTGCAAATTTAAAATAAATTCCTTGTTAGATTATTTATTTTTTAATTATTATTATTTGTCTTGTTAATTTTTTATAGTTAGCTTCAATATTCAAATAATATTTTTGTTTAAATATGTTGTCGAAAAGGAAATACATGAAGGAAAACATATTTTATTACTATAATGGATCTAGGTATATAATAAGGAGAAAATGTGTATTATTTTTTATTTTTTTTTATAACAATGTGTATTATTTTAAAAGATATAAAGTTGTGTCATTTTAAGTGAGAGAAATAGATAAATTATGAAAGAGAGAGTAAGGAAATTTTTTTTTTTAAATGTGAATTACAACTCTTTGTGAAAGTGAAAGAATGTAAAGTGTGTCATTTAAAATGACACAACCTTTTTCTATATAATAATAGGAGAAAGATTTAAGGGGTTAGTTGTGAAGGATGTATATTGTATATGGTAAGTTAAGGGTGTGCATGACAACCTTCTCGGAATTATTATTTTTTTAATTTATGTTCCCGGGAACAGAAATGGATAGGAAACTTGTTTGGTAAAATCGGTTTATTTTTTTGTTCTCAGGATGAACCGGTTTAATTTTTGTGCTGGGGAAAAGAAAAAAGAATCAGAAAATTTCTGTTTTTTTGTTTCCGGACACAAAATGAGAAACACTTATCTCTCTGAATCACTCTCCACCTCTACCATCATCACCTCACCACCATCATCCCGACATGACTGCCACCGTCATCGTACCACTAGTGCCGTCGTCACCACCCCTCACCACCACGATGTCACCGCCACCATTACCACCACCTCCACCCATCACTACCACCATGTCGCCGTCACCACCTCCACAACTACCACCGCTGCCACCACCACTATCACTGTCACCGTCACCGTCACTGTCACCACCACCATTACCACTACCGTCATTAACCACCACCACCACCATCATTGCAACCACTGTCGTCATGCCACCATCACCATCACACGCCACTGCCACCACCCTCATCGTCACCACGACGCCACCACTATCATTATCGTCACCACCACCGCCGTCGCCGCCGCCGCCACCAACCACCACCATCATCGTTACAGCCATTACCGTCACCGCCATCGCCATCGCCACCATTACACCACCCCCGTCACTACCATCACCACGTCATCGCCACCACTACCACCACAACCACCACTATGATGCCTTCACAACCACCACCACCATGCCACTGCTACCATTGTTGCTGCCACCAACCACCATACCCACCACCATTGTCGCAGCCACTGCTGTCACCTCCACCACCACTACCGCTGCCGCCGCCGCCACCATTACCACCGACATCGTCGCAGCCACTGCCGCCACAACCACCACCACGTCACTGCCACCACTATTACCGTACCGCCGCCGCCGCCACCACCACCACAACCACATCGTATGGAAAGGAAAGTGATGATCTGAAATTTTTTTATATTTAATAGGAATTATTTTTTATTATATTATTTGTTGTGTTATCAAACACAATTCTCATTCTCATAATAAAAATAGAACATGTTATCAAACATATTTTTTCTCAGAAACTGTTCCAAGGCATAGAAATAGAAAAAAATTATTTCTTTTCAGAAATAGTGTCAGGAAATAGAATGGTTGTCATGCAGACCCTAAGAATGACATATCGGTGGTAATTAAACAGTATTAATATATGATTTTTATCGTTTATATTTTGTCACTCAAAAGTATCACAAAATTAATCATATATGACATCTGCTGTTGTAATTATACTAATATACTATCAAGAGCATGTCACAAATTACAAGTTTTAATAAAAACTGTTAATTATAGTATCTGCTAAAGAAAATAAATAACTAAATGATAAGATTTAGAGTAAATCCATCTGCATTGACAATGAATTGTTTTTAAAAATCAGCAGTAAAGAAAATTAGTTTATAAGATCAAAGAAATTTTATAATCTCTCGTATAAGTATCAAAATGAACTCACTCACAATTGATTTAAAATTAAACTCATTCCCGTGCTAGCATGATATGTAATGTATCCACCAACAAAACAATATACTAGCATGATATGTGCGGCAACTAGATCGTGTTCTTAATTTCTTGCATTACACGTACCCCACTTCAATGACGCGTAGCAACTACGTGTTGAGAAAACAGCCAAGTTGGGATGAGACGTGGCTAACAATGTTTTCATCCTTTTCTCTTGTTTTGAAGCAAAATGGTGATTAAGTAACTCCAAACTCCACAAAAAAGAGAGAGAGAGAGGGACATGGGTGGAGATGAAGAGTGGAGAAAAATGGCAGACACACACAAAATGAGTGAAGAACAAATAAAAGCAGCAGGAGTTGAAGGGTCAAAGAGACCACCAGGTCATGGCCCTGGTGAAGTTCTTCATCAAAGGAAATCACTTCCTTTCAGCTTCGCCACAATGACCGTAGCTGGTTTGCTTATTACAGCTGCTGTGGGATACATGGTCTTATACGCCAAGAAGAAGCCCGAGGCTAGTGCTAAGGATGTTGCAAAGGTTGCCGTTGGAGTTGCACAACCTGAGGAGACTCACCCTAGGAAATAACCATCAGTTTTGTAGTGTTCATTTTATCTTTCTTTTTATGTTTAAGGGGATTTCAGCTAGTCATGGAATTTCTCACCATAACAAAAAAATGAACCAATGCCTTGTTTTTCATATGCCTGTGTTAATATGAAATATGTTAACTTGTCATATGTTTCTAAGAACACCTGTTTGGCTATAACCTATAAGGCCTTTAAAGCATGAATGCTAAACACCTAAAAAAAATATTACGTTGAATTAAAAGTAACCTTTTTTTTAAATTTCACAAAGAAAATGTTAATTTGGTGCATCTTTTATTTAATATTCCCTTTCTCCGTTCCGAAGATAATATATTTTTATCATCTGAAGAATTAATTTATGAATATTTGAACGTGTTTAAAAGACAATGTTCAATTAAGGCATAGCTGGAACCATCAGAAAAACCACGCATTTCTTTTGATATCCTTCGTGCCGATGTTGAACTTTTTTTCGGTGAATCCAACGTAACTTGTAGTGACCTGTCTTGTGGGTCGCCCACTCTTGATCTTCGAGTTATATAGGCAATTAGGCAGGCACTATCGTTAGACCATGTCTCGTACAAAAACTAAAAAAAGAATGGAAGTAATGACCAAATATATCTACCGCTTCGGAAATTTTTTATTAATACATAAACAAGTTCTTAAAGCAGGAAAGACAATAAAGAATCGCCCATTAAAAACTGCTGCCATTCTAACAATCATATACAGTTACAGATTTCGGCGTGACCTTGCAATAATAATCAAATGAGAAAATTACCAAGTCATCATATATGGACCCCGTAGAAGAATATAGAAGAGTTAGAAAAACAGGTACGGGTCCTCAATAGTATTAAGATAACAGTAGGGTTCAAGAGGTATTGATGCTCATGAGTGCGAACTGACATCACACGTTGATGAGATATCATTGTTATTACACTATCAACAACAAAAACTGTAATTATCCGAGAGTAACACAGAAAACAGCCAAATTAGACTGCAGGGTACTTTAAAATCTACAAGGATCCTACTTCGATAACTCGAAAGAAGTAAAAGATATTGAAACAAAAGAATAACGGTGTCGTCACAATTCAAAATTGTATAGAATAGGTTACATCTGATTCTGAACATGATAGAACCTGAATTTGAAAATCCTTACACAAACTTTCTGAATCCTTTGAGAAGTATAGAGATTAACCGAAACCACTGACTACTATAAACTAATCAATTTTGACTGACGAGTAGATGAGCCTTGTGAACCAAAAGCACGCGTAAAATCCGATGGTCCCGGTTACAACAAAAAAGGCATAAGAAGCTATAAGCATGTAACCGAAGTATAATATCCCAGATACGAACTTCGTGATTTCAAGCTTGGTGAAGAAGTAGAATGTTGCATAAAGAAAGAGGTACAGTGCAGAAGAACCGGATGTGAGGTACGACCGCCACCACCACAAGTAATCCTCACTGCACAACTGGAAGTAACAAAGCACAATAGTTATTTCAGCACAAGTGACAAGGAGGATGACGAAGACCAAAAAGAGGAAGCCGAAGATGTAGTAAAACTGATTCAACCAAATTGAGGTGAGGATGAAGAAAAGCTCAATGAAGACAGCTCCAAATGGGAGTATTCCCCCAATTAGAACTGAGAAGACTGGGTTCATGTACCACGCCTGCTCAGGTATCTGCCTAGGGATTTTGTTTGTCTTCACAGGATTCTCAATAGCAGGCTTCTTGAATCCAACATAGCCACCCACAAAAACAAGTGGAACCGAAATACCAAACCATAAAAAGATCAGAGCAAACATTGTTCCAAACGGCACAGCTCCCGATGATTTTTGTCCCCATATGAGAGCATTTAATACAAAGAAAATGGCAGAGACAATTGCAGGGAACACAATTGCAGTCCTGAGGGCAATTTTCTTCCACTCTGATCCTTTAAACATTTTGTATAAGCGGGCAGAGGCATAACCAGCAAAAAGCCCCATGAAAACCCAAAGCAAGAGCATGGCTGTCATTAGCCCACCTCGGTTTGAAGGAGAAAGGAACCCCAGGATGGCAAAGAGCATTGTTACTAGTATCATCCCAAAAAACTGAACGCCAGTTCCAACATATACACACAGCAAATCTGAGTTGTTTGGCGGCCTAAAAACATCACCATGGACAAGCTTCCAACCAGTCTCTTCTTGAGCTTCTTCTTGGGTCTCAAGTTCATTGTACTTTGAAATATCACGGTAAAGTGTACGCAGCATTATCATTGCCACCATACCCGAGAGAAAGAGAACAATCATCAATGAGTTCACAATTGAGAACCAGTGGATTTGGTCATCACTCATCAGCAAATAGGCATCCCATCTTGAAGCCCACTTCACATCACTCTCCTGAATGTAACCAAAGGTAAAAGCAGGTCATAAGAAATAGACTCGACAATCATCTTTCACCAAAATAATAATAATAACAATTGGAGGAAGAGGAGGAAAGGAAGGGAAAGAAGAGGACTCCACTTGGATGGAAGGGGAAAAAAAGTTATGAACACATAAATAAATAAAAATAAAAATAAAAATTAGCCCATTAATACAAGAATAATTTTATCTGCTGAGTCATGAACCAGCTTCTCTACTCAAATCATATACTTAACTATTTGGCTCGTGTAAGCCAATAGCCATCCAAAAGTAGCAAGGGAAGCATGCATGTACCATTTGATATATAACCTCACCTGGAATTCAACATCATACGTGAAGATAATTTCCTTGTTCTCTTCAACCTCTTGAGGAGTGTTAGAATTGACAACTGTGTGTTTAGCATGAGGGTCACAGGTTGTCAAACGAGTCTTTTCATCCCATTTCCCTTCATATTCATGTTTAACACTGCACATCAACATTCAGATTTGGAAAATCACTATTCATACATACCACGACCTGTTAGACCGAATAAATTTATAGAAAAAAGCAATCACAAAATTACTGACCTAAATGGCTTAACCTCAAAACCCACAATTCTAGCAGATTCAGTTAGCGAATCTCTGTGATACTTGACAGTAAATGCCAAATGGTTGTGAATAAAATACTTTTCTTCTTTGCTCTGCATATTCAACAAAGTAAGCACAAAAAAATAATTGCATTCACAACAATAGACTTGTCCAATAAAATAATGAGCATACCCCACTGTACTGCCCTTTGAGTCCAACATGGAAACCAAGCTGATATACAGTAGAGTCCTGAATCTGATCCTCACGTTTTATTGGAACAACCAGAGGAAGGTTGTCTAGGATCCTGCACATAAAAGATAGAGGTATTATAAGATACAAGATATCAAATTTGTGGTAGAAAACTGGAAGGAAATATAGGACAATAATTGGCATGCCATACATGTTCACCCGATACTCATCATCAATCTTCTCTTTGAACTCTTTTGCAGTTTTGGCATCAAGTTTAAGCTTACACACAACATTGCACATTTGTGGTTCACGCATTTTAAACTGCAAATATGTCATTGTGTAAATCAGTTGATTATCATCCATAACACAATTAACCAGGCAAGAGTTAACATGTCATATAAAACTTACTACATAACGAGAATTTTCAATGCGATCACCACGAAGCACTTCCCCAAGATTTTCAGCACTATCCACTATTTTTTTCGGGGGACAATAAGGAAGTGAATAAAATGAGTACGGAAGCTGGGTCTTTGTTGAAGTTAATTTGTTTACTTTCACTTGCAATGGATCTCCCTGCACCATATAAATATTAGAATAGTCAGTCAAGAAGTATATCGATATATGAATTCTGACTATTCACAATTATTTATAAAGAGAAGACTGGACATACAGGAATAAAAGGGTAGGAAACGAAACTAAAAGGATAAATGAAGAGGCCAAAAACTAAATTGGATACTAAATTACTAATCACGTTCACCCGATGCATCATGCATTTTTTAGTTGGTTAGCATGTTCTTAGAGAATATGAGGTAGCAGAATCCAAGCAAACAAGCATAATTACCAAATGTAGATGTCTGATTAACACGAGAAATACAAATTGAAAGAACTAAGTAAATTATTAGCACATGCACAGCAATGTGGGCTACAAGAGGTTGTAGACTTCAGGCATGTGGAAAATCAAGATACTCATCTGCCAAGGAACAAAGAGGTCACATCTACATTTCCAAAATTCAGCAATCTTTATGTCTTTGGCAAGACACAGAAGCCATAAACTAGCTAACGGGGCATAATTCATAACAAGTTCGTGACACAGTATACAGCACTAACATAATTCAGTTCAAATCTACTTATTAAAATAACACAACAGTTACCATAAACATAATCATATATTATTTTTTTCAGTAAAGTTCTAATTCTATCGAAACTTAAACTACTTCCCTGATTAGAGTAAGAGAAGGGAAGTGCATAAAAGTAGAGAAGGTAATGCAATGCATCTCTAAGTCTACATTTCTAATACCCTCATACATCATATGCCTCCACAGCAAACAACCTATTCCTAATTATAAACTGAGCTCAAATTTGATCAACCGCCAACGTTAAACTATTTACACTACATCAACAGACATGAAAATGTCAAATCATTTCGTTAGATAAAGTGGACCAAATCATCAAAATGCGTCACATTAACATCATAAAAGTAACTAAAGCTTTTCACTGATAGTAGATCAGAGCCAACGTAACACAAATAACGACGACAACGACACTTCTAGGCATTAAAACGCACGGCAACAATAATCTTCAGAGAGTAATAGCGCAATGTTTACCAATCGTCACTAAGAAAATGCAAACAATCACCGGAAATCAAACTTCAACACTTTAATAAATAAATAAAAAACGATGCAACATTTAAAAAACAATAGTATCGATCACATCCATCGCAGATCTAAGATTCGAACACACAGATCAAGCGGTTGATGAACATGAAGGTGAAATTAAACGAACAATTTCAAAGAATGGAAAAACTGAGGAAATGGAAACGGAGCTTACCTTCTGGAAATCTTGTGGAGCGACGCCGGGGAGGTAGAAGCAGAGGCCGCCATGGATGAAAAGCAGAAGAAGGATCGCGTATAACGGTAGGGATCTCCGAAACGCCATGGCGTTCGAGATCGAAAGGTGAAGAGAGGTGTAGCTAGATAGATCTACGAGCTCTTTCGAATTGTTATTGTTATGTCCGTTGTTGTGACTTTGGAGTGATATAAGGGGTTGAAGAACGAGGCAGAGTCTTCTCTCCGGTTATCAATTGGGTACGGTTACTCTCAAACGCCTCGCTGATTTTGCCACGTCACTGCTCTCAAGTGAAGCGAGGGCAGGATAGGAATTTAATTCTTTTATATGATTGGGATTGGTAGTGGAAATTAGGAAGTAACTTCCAGTGGTTTTTCCTTTCAAATCAGATCTGCGAGGAAAACTTAAGATTAAATTTTAGAAATATATAATAAAATAAAAGAAAAAATGTTTGTCTACTTAAAGACAATAATTTTAATAAAACTGTTGTGTTTATTTATGGGTTTGGTGTTTGTCCTACTATTTAGTAAAGGATATAAAATTATGTCATTTCAAATGAGGAAAAGATGTACACGATAAAAATTACGCGGAAGAAAGTGAATGATTTTTTAATTTAAATTTTAAATAAAAAATATTAATTTTAACTAAAATAATCGTCCTTTAAAAAGATAAATATTTTTCCGTTTATTTAATATTTAAATTAAAAAAAAATTATTTTTTCTCACCATAACTTCTATTTCTCAAATTATAAAATACAACAATTTTGACTAAAATAACATAATTTATTCTAGGAAAAAAAATTTCTCATGTTGCATGATAAATCTCCTCTCCTATCACTCTCACTTCAATATCCATGCTAATCATTTTTCCTATTTTTTTATTTTTTTAAGGTAGGTTCCACCACTTTCTCTCTGTAGGAAAACTTAAATTTCTTATGCAACATGAGAAATTACAAGCCCCTTTATTCTAAATACTAATCCCTAAAATAATTGCATCGAAATAGAATAGGATAATCTAAGCGTCAGATCTGGAAGTTTCTTTTCAGACAAAACAGCGTATGAGTACGGTAATTTTATCTCATTTTTAAATACAACTGGATGACCAAATAAGTTTGGTATCGAATTTTTATTAAATCTTAAGTGGGAAAGAAAAAATGTTGTCTACTCTCAGGCTTAAGAAAGGAAAATTGGGCATTTATTCAGACTTCCTTAAATAAAAACATGGCATCATAAAATTAATATAACAATATACTTATGGTGAGATTTTGAAATCTCTCAGGATATGAGGTTGGATTGTCACTTCTCTAGAAAACGAAGTTTCATATGCAAAAAAAGTTTTGACATTTTATAATTTACATTGTTAAAGTATGTCATAAAAATCAAAGAGTACCTAGCGATAAGGAAAGAAACTTAACAACGACATGATTTCAAAGATACAGATTCATGTATATTAAGAGCATAGTTAAAAGAGCATAGTTAAAGAGCATAGTTAAAGAAAATTTGCTTAACGACATGATTTCAAAGATACAGATTCATGTATATTAAGAGCATAGTTAAAGAAAATTTGCTTTCTTAAGTATAAAGGGGTGGGGGATTGTGATGGCCACGGCTACAATAAACTTATTAAAAAATGGGGGCGTTTCCCTTGTTACCCAAAAAATGGTGATTCCCATGTGCAAATATTGTTATTCAGTTAATGAAAAATGACCAGATCAAATGGTAAATGATGATTGTTTTAGTTTAATCAATCCTGATAAGGTAATTGTGTTAAAATTTGATAAACAGAGCGATGCATTGAACTTTATCACTAGAAAAAAGATAAGATTAATCTCTCATTAAAGAAGAAAGACTCCCAAAAAAATTTCAAAAATTTGTTTTTTGAACTCATGATCCAAACAAACTCTTAAGAACTCAATTGTTAACTGAACTATCAGTGAAAATTGATAAAAAAGCTTTATTGCCTATATAATCTTATCTCACTCAAATCAAATTAGTAAAGTAATTGATGAAGCTAGTGATAATATAAAAAACAAATATCTGGTCAATGAAAAATGACCGGACCAAGATTAGAGCCTATTTGAATCCTCTTATTTTTAAGCTAGAAGTTACTTATAAGCTAAAGTTAAAAAAAAGAGCTTAAAAAAAGAAGCTAAAAGCTGTTTGAAAATTACATAAAAAATTTAGCTTAAAAATTACTTTAAAAGCACATATTTCAAGAAAATTATCTCTTTCTCTATCTTTATCACTCTTCATTTAAAAAAAAGAGAGCACACAATTCAAGAAAAATAGATATTTTAATTTTTAGCTTTTTCTTCATTATAAAAAAAAAAAAAGATTTTCGTTATAAGAGCTTTTTCCAAAACCTGTTTGACCTAACTTATGTTTATAAGTAGCTTCTAGCTTAAAAGTAAGAGAATCCAAACAGTCACTATAAAACAAAACCACCGACACAGTTCCAGCTCAGTCATTGAGTTGCTGCTACGGTTTGTGATAATTCTTTATCCTCTTGTTGGTGTAAAGCCTTTTTTTGTGCTGCGTCTATTGATAAACCAAATTAGGTGAGGCCCGAGGATGGTTGCAACTTGGCGACCTCACACCTGACAGGTCGAACTTGAAAATGTTTGAAGAGACCCAACCCTTTTATGCTTGGCCCATTGTACAAGGTTTGGACTCAGTTTAACTGGGTTGTGTTTGGACCATTCTGCAATGCAATTGTTATTTTCCTGACATGGGAGATGGGGAAGGAGAGCAAAGTGGGAGGGGGAACCGAAAAAAATAAATCAAAAAATACAAACCATGATATTGAATTTGGCATACACATCGTTATGTTAAGGTTTTAAATTCATAACATAAGGTTCAGTCTTAGTTTAACTGCTTCAGTTTAACGCATTATCACTGCAATTGATTTTTTTTTTTTGGTAGAAATTTTTTAACAGTTCATCAGGACTTTTAATAAGTTTGCATACTTGTTAATTTTTAGAAGAATAAGTTATTTTTATTTTATTTTTTTATCTTATCCAACAATTATCCTTAAATTTAGTTAAAGTTTACTATTATTTGTTTGTCGTGATTATATAGAGGAGGTACTAAAAACAAGCAAAGGTGAAAAAGCAAGAGAGAAAAGTAAATCAAAACTATGTAAGGAGGTATTTCAATCCCTTTGGGCCTGCATGTGTTCATTCCCCTTGTGTTTCTGTTGTTTTGATTGCGGATGCTAGCTCTGTCTCTTTTGACAGAGTAATTGATAAATAGTTTCTTCTTACTTGGGTGTTTGCTTCCCATTTATCAAAAAAGTAGATATATTGTAAAGTTATATTTATCTCATTTTATATAAGAGAAATAAATTTTACACACCCAAAAAGGGAGTGAGTCTCATCTTCTTCTTTTTTTCTTTCTTTCCTCTTTCACGTGAGTCTCTCTTGTAATTTTGTTTCTACATCAGGAAATAATCATTTTCCTATAATATAAAAAAGTTATTTCCCTATATTCAAATGCATATGCATACTGGATGCTTAGATACATCTTAAATGTTTATATTATGCGTGAAAAGATAATCTCCAAACTTGAAAGGAAATCTAAGGATTATAAATTATGGGAAAGATGAGTATTATTTTGAAGGACACAAAGTTGTGTCATTTTAAGTGAGAGATAGAGATAAATCATAGGAGAGAGAATGGGTGGGAAAAATTTTAAAGGTGTGAGTCTCACCTCTTTGTGAGAATTAAATGATATAAGGTGTGTCATTTTAAGTGAGAGAAAGAGATAAATCATAAGAGAGAATTGGTGAAAAAAGTTTTAAAGGTGTGGGTCTCACCTCTTTGTGAGAATGAGAGGATATAAAGTGTGTCATTTAAAATGACACACATTTTTTCCATAAATTATTTATCAAAAAATTAAAAGTTAAAAATACTATCAATTGATTGAGGTGAATTTAATTATGGGATTGATGGCTCACCTGTGACGACAGGAAGACACCATTTCTCTTTAACAGATAGAAAAAACGGTGGGCGATATTAAAAAAAAAAAACAAAACAGAAAGGGATGCACGGTTTTTTATAGTGATAGCAGGAGAAAAATTAAGTTCACTCTAATAGGAGACTTTGATTTCCCTTTAACTATAGACTCACAAGTCACTTGTCATCATTGAAAAAAAGTATCAATATCAAATTGGGATTAATATTTCTCATGTTGTAGAAGATAATTTTATCTTTACACATACATAAAAATATGTGGTTAGGGCCCATGTAGGGTTTTATAAGGAAAAGAGAGAGAGAAACCATAAACTCCACACATTTTTATATATATGTAGGAGATAATTTTATCTCTTTTGTCATGAAAAATATTAATCCCTACAAAACTTTAAGATGAGAACCAAATTTAGTCTTAATTAAAGAATAAATAAGGTATTTATCAAAATAATAATAATAATAATAAGGTAGGGTGAACATTTCATAATCCACTTTCAATTCAAGTTGAACTCGCTGCAAGTTTCAAGTTGTGTAATTTTTTTCAAAGATAAAGTTTAGATACCTCATGTGATTTTCTTGGAAATCATATATTCTTTGATTATTTTATTAATCACTATCTCTCATTATTATTTTTTAAGTCCAAATCAACCTAAATACCACTTAAAATTACATAATTTGTTTATTTTGCCTGAATGAACAATAAACAAAGCATGAAATCCTCCTTCGTGTGTGTCAATGCTATCTGAATTGGATAACAACATCTACGATCAGCACTTTGTATTCCACCCATGAGACTGGCATAAGATGAAGAAGACGACATCGTTCCTTTTGTATATTCATGCATTAAATTATGTGTAATTTTGAACAGATCAAGTACTTTACACCCTATACATAGATTAATAGACTTTCAAGATTAAAATATATATATACATGTATTTTGCAAATTTGCATATTCTTGTGAGGTTGAAACTTAAAATTGTTGAAAATAGAAAGGAAAAAAAGTTACATTATAGGATACGGTCGAAAAGTTAAATTGCATATTCTAATTTTTAAATAAGACTAAGTGATAAAAAAAATGTTTGGGGCAAGTGATTTTAAAGTAAATCACCGCAATATTTGAACTTTACCTTCTTTCAGTAAATTAAATTAATAAAAAATATCAGTTTTTTTAATATTAGAGAAAAAAATAAGTTAAAATTTGGATAATACACTAGATGATTCGTAGTTTTTTTTTTCATTGGTTGACATCATCCACAAATTGACAGGTATCGTATTCTGTCTTAACTTTACTTAAAATTTCATGATTTTAATTGATTGAATTGAATCGTGCAAAATAAGTGCTTACTTTGCTGAATTCATGTTTATAACAAATGTTTATAGAAGTAGCATTAACCGAATTTTTTATTTTTTTTGAAAGAAAATGATAGTCTGTTTTCGTACCATTTAATGATCACTCCATTAACAAAATATCACAAATCAGTAATGAATGATGATATTTTTCTATTTAAAAAATGTAATGATGTTCTTTTTTATGCCTTTACATCATGAATTATAAGACATTATTGCAATTATCATCATGGGTCATCGTCCTTTCCAACGGAAAATTATAAACAAAAATACAATATATATATAGACACGCACGCCCTAAATTTATTATCAGAAACTTTTTGTCATGGGTAATATATGTGTAAGAATAGGCCACTTATGTAACACCATTAGTTGTAGTAATGAAGAAATACGAGAAGAAGTTTGAGTGCGGAAAAGGTTACAGTACAACTACAAATCTACAATTATGTTAAGCTTTAATAACGTAAAACCTGGAGAGAATCTACAAGTTGTAACCCAAAGAGCACCATCACCCAAAACGTGGAACTTAATTAAAATCTTAAGGCATAGATGTAGCAAGAGCCAGAGGGTCGGGCATAAAGGGAGCCACATGGTCCCCTACAATGGCCATTTTGCTAAAGAACAGTCCCTCCACACCCCAACCATTATCAAAATTTGGGACCCTCCATCAAAGTTATCATTATTTATTGGTGATGGACTTTTGCCCACGCCTAATCTCATCTATGATTTCTCCTTACACACACATGCGCAGATGATTAGACAAAAGGTAGTTGTGACACCTTTATACAAGTTTTTAACTGAGTTTTGGACATGATTAACCACTACTTGTCATGTAAATTATACTACCTATTAACAACACTTTTGGACTTCTTACTCCCAATTATGGTTAAAAAAATATAAAAGAAATGTCTGCTTTTGGCCCCAGGAAACTTTATCCGATCAGTGTATAATATGGCATTAGACTTTCAGGAATGACACAGTATCACCATTTACCTAACTTATGATTAGAGGATTTTGTGGACCCATGTGGAAGCCACTCGCCATCACACATGCTACCACACCAAGGGGACGTTAGCTTGACATTGTGGGTTCATATCATTTCATATTTAAATGGTTGAAGAGAAAGTAAAATAAGAGAAGTGAGATGTTATGGGTGTAATTAAAAAGGGTGGGAAAAGGGATGTAATGATTTATAAACTTTAATTTTAACTTTGAGATGTTATATTGTAGAGTTAGGCCATTGTCCCAAAAAAAGGAGAGGTATTTTGGTGTTCCGAAAGCACATGCTCCTTTCTAAAATTAAAAAAAAGGAGGAAATTATGCACACAAAAAAAGAAAAGAGAATGTTAAAGAACTAGGGATACACCACCCCAAAAGCGAGCTCAAAAGGTGGGAGTGTCCAAGGCCTTATAAACTCCCACTTTAGTTGCTCTTCAACCAATGTGGGACTATATATCTCAACACGCCCCCTCACGCAAAAGCCCTCTTGGCTTGAAGCGTGTATTATGCAACAGGCCCAATCTTTGGTTTACCTTTTGTGCTTCCACTTTAAAGTGGGGGGCGGTGAGGATCGAACCTCAAGCTCTGATACCATGTTAAAAACCTTGGGATACACCACCCCAAAAGCTAGCTCAAAGGGTGAGAGTGCCCAAGGCCTTATAAACTCCTACTTTAGTTGCTCTTCAACCAATGTGGGACTATATATCTCAACAGAGAAATTTAAATGAAATCATTTTTTTTTTTTTTTGAGAAAAGGACCACCCAATTGTTGGTGGTCTTGGAGCACCGAAAATTTGTTCTCTTAAAAAGGTGGGGTATATTGTTGTACAGATGTTTTTAGAAGAATAGTATAGAGCAAAGCTCTTAAAGAATTATTGTAGGTGTGCATCTCAGGTATGATCGAGAAAGGAAAAATGTGTAAAGGCATGGTAGCTCTCTATTTAGGCGGAGTAGCAACTCATAAAATATATAAATACAAGATATGGATGAAAACTGAAGAGGCATGTATATAGATAGAAAATATTCCCATTATCTCAATGTTGTAAGTGATGAATTGCTCCATCAACATGTACAATGAGTGAGTTGTATAAGAAAATGAGAGATTGTTAGAGGAAATATAAAATGATCAATGTGGCCTTCACCTTACATCTTAAAGTGAAATAGTTCTTTATATAGTATCAGAGCCTCTTGACTAAGAGGTTACAAGTTTGACCCTCAATGTCCTCAATTAAATATTTTGGAATTTCTTAGTATAAATAGGATGGATCTATGTATTGTTCATCCTTCAAGTCCAATGAACTTTCGTGTGAGGAGACGTGTTAGAGATATATCATATAAAATCATTAATATAATCTTCACCTAATAATTTAAGATTTTGGGTTGAATTATCTCGCTTTATATAAATCCTCAACAATAAGGTATATGTCCTCACTGTAGAAAAGTAGGGGAGTGATCCTTTAATAGGTTTTTCATATCGACCCATATATATTGAACCGTGAAGGCGGAAACATCAAATATTCGTTTAATTGTGCAAAAATGAAGAGCTTGATACTATGTAACGTTATCTTTTAAGGAGGCCAGTAAAATTTACCTGGATCGAATGCCTCAATTGGCTTTCATATTGACACAAACGTAAGTAACTTATTTGTTTTCTGATGCATATTACTCGTTAATAGTTTTTTTATCAGAAAATACAAATCAAATGTTTTGTTTTGTTTTTTGGTCCTGTATATCTAGTACATCTTTTGAAGCTATTTGTGACAGCAATTAACTGAGGCAATCACCCTTGTTCATGCAGGTGTACCATAAACAATTTGCGGGTTTTCGTCTTAATTTTCTTATGTGATGCTTGTTCAAGTAGCTTTTGCTATTTCACTTGCACCAAGTAGGAAAAAAAGGGGTTTGGGGAAATAGAATCATAAAATTGGCTATGGTTGGATATAATATATGAACTTTGAAGTAGGTGTAGAGGTGGAGGTGAGAGATGGCTTTATTTAGGTTCTCTGAATGTGGAAATGAAAGAGTGTTAATTCAATTGTCTCTGATTTGAGCAGTTATGTTAAGAGGTGCGTAAATGCAGGCATTGAATACATAAGTCCCTCAACTCTGACAACACCCCCATAATGCAAATGCGGGACCATGCATCCTTAGTGGTTGAGAAAAAGGTACCATCGCTCGCATGCTTCACGATCCGTTGGTAATGGTCGTCTACGCCATCTAGAACCCATTTGGACTCTAATGACCAAACTATTGGGTAAATTCTCTGTCAAGCAATTGTCCAAACAGTTACGTGAAAATTGTGGTTCTCTAGAGAGTAGAGACGAACATGTACAAAACTTGAATCATTACGAATTTGGACGAAAAAAGGTCCCAGGTTGGGACATGTCGAGAAAAGGTGATTTTCCATGACCATGTGTACACATAGTCTAGGCTCGGTAATATGTATAATATATATGACCATGTGTATATACATCGTAATAAATTGAATTTTAAATTGAAAGCTCATATTATATAATCATTCAATATTTTAATACTGGATTACTTTTTAGAATTAAAAGGTTTCTAAAATTATTTTAGATAATTTTATCTAATGTTTACCAAAATACATACATAAAAATGTGAGGGACTCATGTTTTCTTTTTTTCTCTTTTTTCTTTACATAGGTCCACGTACTATTTCGTAGATATTTTAGTGAGCATTAAATAAAATTATCTAAAATAACTTTAGAAACTTTAAATCCTTATTTTTTTTATCTAATAGTTTGTTATATTTCATCTTAGAGTTGGTCTTTATCAAGTGCATGTGCTGTAGAGGACCAGTTTGTTTGAACTGTGGTCCTTATGCCTCGTCTTATTATTTATTATTTGATGGCCTACTTTAGAGGACAAGTATTCATAAACTTAAAAGGAAACGATAAATTTATTAAAGATTTTATTTATTTATTTATTTTGTCAAATAAAGACACTACAAGAAAGTTGTTGATTATTAATATTAGTAGAAAATTCGCAAATTATGTAGAATAATATTAAGAATTATTCTTTCGGTAAAGAAACATAAAAAAATCATATCGAATAATTTAAAAAGATAAATAATTTTTTTAAATTTAAATTCTTTTAAATAAATTATATATATCTTCTTTATAATTTTTTAAATTTAGATTTTATTTCAATTAATTGTACATATTTCTATTATAGTTTATATATTTAATTTAATTTATTTCTGAATATACATTTGAAATTTGTATAAATACTTTACTTGCTGCGTAAACGAAATTATTTGTTTGTGATATAGAAACGGAAAAAAAGTAAGGGGCTATCCATACATGGGTTGCATATATATGGTAGGAAGGTAGGAATAAAACAGCGTTTCAATTTATCTATGTAATAATTCCTAATTTAATAATTCCTAATTTTTAACTTGAAAGATGTCGAGAAAAGAATAAGGATTTATACATGATGTTCATAGATCTTGAGTAAGTATACGATAAGGTCCCAAGAAAAGTTTTATAGTGGGTTCTTGAGGGAGAAAAAGTATCATCAAAGTATGTAAATGCAATCAAGGATATGTATGCTGGGGCTACTACATGTGTGAAAGTTTGTAATGGAACATCTCAAGTTATTTTTCTATCACGATAGGTGTACACTGAGGTTAGGCTCTAAGTCCTTATCTCTTTGCCTTAGTTATGGATGAACTAACAAAAGATATTCAAGAGTAAGTGACATGGTGTATGCTTTTTGCAGATGATATTGTGCTTATTGATAAGACCAAATATGGTGTTAATAGAAAAACTTGAATTGTGGAGAAACACGTTGGAGTATAAAGCATTCACATTAAGGCGGAACTTATATGAAGTGTGAGTTTTCTCTAGTAAGATATGTAGATCAAGATCCCAAGATCCTGTGCATCTACTTGGTCAAGAGATACTCAAGAAAGATGCTTTTAGATACCTGAAATCCATTTTGCAAAAAGGTTGAGAGATTGATGAGGATGTAAATCATAGAATCATAGCAGGGTAGAAGAAATAGCATAGTGTATCTGGATTTTTGTGTGACCACAAAATTTCCCTTAAGCTAAAAAGAAAATTTTATATAATAGCAGTAAGGCCTGCAATGTTTATATGGAGCTTAATGTTAGCCAACACATAGGCAACATAAGCATAAAGTGAGAGTAGCAAAAATGAGGTTGTTAAGGTGGATGTGTGGTTATATGAGAATGAATAAGATAAGAAATGGAGATATTCGATGAAAAGTAGGAGTGTACGCGTGGCTGAAAAGATGAGCGAACATAGATTGAGGTAGTTTGGGCACGTAATGAGAAGGCCTCTGAATGCTCCCATGAGAACAAAAGTTTGTTACCAAGAGCTCGACACAAAAAGAGGTAGAGGTAGACCAAAACTTACTAGGGAGAAGGTAGTAAATGCAAAGATGATACAAGATGTAATGCATTTCACCTACTGAATAAACTTAAAATTTTCAAACATTGAGATTTTTCTCTTTTTTGGCGCTTTTTTTATTAAATGCAAAGATGATACAAAAAGCAATGCATGTCACCTAATGCATAAACACTTAAAATTTTCAAACTTTGGGATTTTTCTCTTCTTTTTTTTCAAAGCCCTAATGTCAAAATTCAGTGGTGCAAGAGAAATGTTTTGATTATGTCATTTTCCTTGAAAATTTCAATCCTTCAAGAAGTTTTTAAAGGCAAACTCATGCAAGGGTACCATGTCCAGACCACTTGAAGATCTCTTCAACAATCTATTTTTGGTTCTCTATTTTTCTACCCCCACAAGTAAACATGTTGGTGCCTTGTAACTAGGGCCGACAAAATGGGTTGGACCCGGCGGGCTGACCCACCTCACCCGTCAAATATGGCGTGATGGGTTATGTTTTACAACCTGCCAACTCGTGTAACCTGCCCACCTAAGTGCGGGCCAAAAGCGAGTTGAACCCGCCACGGGGCAGGTTAGCCCGTATAACTCTCTTTTTTAATACATAAAATTTTATACTAAATGACTTTTGGGGGGATTAAACATCAATTTTATTACTTAAAATCAGTTTCACACTGTTACGCTACCCTTCCTTTTCTCTTAATGTTGATTACTTAAAATTTCACTTCTTTTTCTTCTTTTGATTCTATATTGTATGATGATCAAATGATTGAACAATCGGGAGCAATTTACTTACGATTCTGCTTTGTTTAATTATGAACTTTTTTAACTTTTATTAAATTTTGCCGATCTGGATTGCTTTTGTTGTTATTCTCTCTGTGTGCAATGTATGGCAAGGTTCTAGAAAAGCCCTCTCATTTGATAAGCATATGTCTGAGAGACACATATTGGTACATCTCTCAACCCATATTTAGGTTGGTGGGGTGGAACGAGGTGGATTGAGTTTCTCAATCCACTATTAAAAGCAGGACGGGGCGGGATGAGTTGCCCACTTTGCCACCTTTAAGTTGTAACAGTAACCATTGCAAAAGCTTCATCAATAACAATTTTTTTTTTTTTGTATTTTGTTTTGTTTTAAATTTAAATTTCCTAGATAAAATTTGGTGTTTACATAAGCTTTTAACCCGATTTCAAATTCGTATCGTATTCATGTTAAG
Organism: Gastrolobium bilobum; assembly: GCF_033153095.1. NCBI lineage: Eukaryota > Viridiplantae > Streptophyta > Magnoliopsida > Fabales > Fabaceae > Gastrolobium > Gastrolobium bilobum. The sequence continues at coordinate 41,219 of NW_026895108.1, read as the reverse complement.
TGTATACATATTCATGTAGTGTCAACCCGAATTATCACCCCTATATAATAAAACAAAAGATTGTCAGATTATTCTACGTATTATTAATATTAAAGGAATTACTTTGCATCCAAGCATATTATGAAGTCGAGGTCTGCAGCAAAAACCTAATTGCTTATACACATTAGATTAATTTTTGTTTTTTAATTTAAAAACTCATGCACCTCAAAAAATGGACTTCATCCCACGAATACAAGGTCCAGCGTTTTTAATGCTTAAAATATCATATTCTTATAAAGTCAAACTACTTAACTAGGATTTTTTAACAAACCCTTTTTTTAATTGTGAAAAGTATAACAACCTGAATAATTAAATTAAATTAATTAGACATTAATGTGTAATTAGATGGAAAGTCAAATATTGGGCTTAAGTCACTTTCGGGATATAAGTGCAAATATTAAAAGTTTTGGGGCAAAAGTGTAATTATGCAAAGTTAGTAAGACCTTAAAGCAGACCAAGTGTGTAATACACCCCATTTGGGCCCAACTTACTTAAAAGTCTCAATCAAATGCCCAAGGGAGTGAATTGTAATAAGATAGAGAGACTAGAGGTGAAATGGTCTTTTCACAACCAAGATATTTTTCTAAATATCTAACCACTCTCTCTTTCATTTCATTTCTCTCATCTCCTTCCCACGATACCCAACCCATCTTCATCCCTTCCATGAGCAAATTTTGTGTATCTCTAAGGAACAACTCTTCTACATCATTTTCTTCAACAATCTTCATAGATTTTCAAGCTCCACCTTCCCCAAGACCTAGCCTAACTTGGTCAACCCAAAAGGAACCCTCCTACTCCTTATTTGAAACTTGGGTCACCGCTTTTGTGTGGGTAGGAGGAAGTGTTATTTTTCATTAAAGCTTGGAAGCTTGTATTCCCTTTTTGCTTGGAGTTTTTGAGGTAAGAAATCATACCCACCCTTCTTTAGAAATTGGGGGAAATGTAACGGGTGGGTTGAATGTTGAAATTGATGGGTGTTTTGTATATATTTAATGTAGGAATATTAATTTTAGTAGTGATTTTGAGTTGGAACCAACTTTGAGTTAGGGTCTCATTGTTATACTTTAAAGAATTGGGGGTAAGTACCTTTTCCCTGCATATTGATGAGTTGAGGCATGAACATGATATGTTTATGTGTTAAATGTGTTTTTGAATGGTTTTAATTATGATGGAATATATTGTTAATTTGTAGGTGATTGTGTTTGGTTACCTTTAGGGCAACAAAAATATTGGGAACCAAACTTAAGAAAAAGGTAAACTTTTGGACCTTGAGATTAGTCTCACTTATTGTTCCATATAACACCTCGTATGCACCTAGTGTATTATAATTAATTATGGCATTAAATGCAGCTAGATTATTAATCAGTTATTCAAGCTAAAGTCGTGAATAATATTTTTATTTTCTTATCAAGATATTAGGTTCCATTAATGTTGCACTATACCTCACCTGTCTTTTTAATTGATTTATCATCAAGATAAGCATTTTATTTATACAAGGTACCAAACTGTCGTCACTAATTACATTATATAAATCATATGACTTCACCATTAACTCTAATATTTTACTATACTAAAGTAGACATCTTGGGCTTTCTGAAAAGGTATACCATTAACTATTTGGTTAAGTATAGCTCGGGTTACGCAACTCACAAGTTCATCACTCCAAACAACGCTTCCGAAAGTAGAGCATCAACTTCAAAATTGAACCAGGTTAAATATACATGTCCATTGTTCTAAGATTATGTAATGTTGTATGCTTATGTGTCAGCTTCGCGTAGGTTCAAGTTGTACTCAGTTTGGAGTTTTATAGCTCTAGTTATGTCCATTTTACTAATCTATGTTCTGGCTGATTTCGGGTAGCACGCTATTCGAACCTGTTTTCTTCATTTTTAGCACGCTTTAATGTGCTCCAACAGAGGAAATTGCATTTTCTGATCATTTAGTGTGCATTAGAGCGCTTTAGCGCTCTATGATAGAGGATATTTCTATTTCCAAACCCCATAGCGCGTTTTAGCGCACCAGGGGCGCTTTAGCGCGCCCTCTGTAACACCCCGTATATATCCGGTAATGTTATCATATCATCGTATTAAAATGCGCTTAATTAAAAATGCGGAATATCTTTTTCTTTTCATTTATGACGTCATTGTCATTACCAACTTGCTTAACTAATCATTTAAATAAAACCATGCCTGTATGTAAATTGCAAAAGACAGGTAACTGAATACCTCATTAATTAAATAGACAGATATAAGTCTCTAGTCACGGAACTACAACACGTAGACCGGACAACACACTAAGTTATACAACTCAACTCAAGGTACTAACATAAAGTGGCATGGACAAACCCCATGCTCACCCAAATAAGGCACAAGCCCAACAGAAGTCTCAACATCAACAGCATAATAAAGCAACTAAAAACATAATATCAGCAGAATATCCAACATCCAACATGTCAGCATAATAAACAGCAATAATCATCAACTAAGCTCTGGCCTCCTGCCGCCAGAGACATCAGCCCCTATAATACCTGAACCTGAAATAAGCGCCCCTAAACGTGGGGTAAGATCTCTAAACAAGAAATCTCAGTAAGACAAGGGGTCCTCAAGGATCTTCCACCCCAAGCTCACTTACATGTGCAATATATGTTCTAAAAGCAGTACTTCAATATCAGTTCCAAAATCAGTGCAATGCAACATATATTCATGTCATGTGTGTTATAACTATTCTACTGATCAGAGAAATGCAGGAATACGTCTATTACCCACATAAATACCAGCCCATGCTGTACCAGCCCATGTTGTACCCGCCCAAAGGAATACCTCATGGCTTCCTGTTTAGACGGAACACCACATACATATCATATAGCATTTGCACTTAACAGTTCAATAGCATTTCAGCAAAACAATACAAGAAAACACATCATGCATATAAACCATCCCCCCATGGGACACGGTGGAACAAACAATGGCTAAACCGAGGACATGAAAGCTTACCTTGCAAGCTAGCTATCCAGGCCAAGAGTCCACACAAGCTCAAAGCCCAAACACAGCAGTATCACAATCTGTTATGGACCAATAATATATCAACAAACATACTCTACAAGCATACAACATAAAGACAACGCATTTCCTTTACGTTTACGTCTTAAGGCTTCACACAAAGCCACAAGCCCTTAATCACTTGATTCTGACTTAGTTTAATTAATACAGAAGTCTCACTTCCTTAAGCTAGGGTCCACAAACCCCCAATAGCCTACTGTATGAACAGTGCAACTACTATTCCTTGAAAACCCAGAATATCTGAATATATGTTTGGGACATATCCGGATATCACAGAACTCCATATCCGGATATCAATATTCGGATATCACTGATCCCCATATCCTGATATCAATATCCGGATATCACAAAACACATATCCGGATATCACAGAACACATATCCGGATATTTAGCGACAGAATGCAGTTCTACATTTTGCAAGATATCCTTCCCAAAGGTGGTTCATTTTAAGCATACAGAAGCTTAGACATACGATTTAAGGTGTGTTTAACATTACCCAACCTCCAGTTATGACCTTAAGTTCATTACATGTATCAAGGTTCCATTTTTAAGCATAAAAACTCATGATCTTGGGTTCAACAACTTACCCAAACTTCAAACAGAAAAGAGAGGTGCTCTTGGAGCTCACAAGTCAGCTCCAAGGTACTGACTTCAAGGGTGCACGAAAATGCACTTCAAGGTAGGTCCTTTCTTCAAAAAGATCATCACTTGAAGCTCCCACAATCAAGGCAAAGCTCCAACAAAGGAAAACTCAGAACACAGCCCTATGAACCCCCTTAAAACAGAAACTCCACTCAGCTACAAGGTCACAACCCACTCCCAAAGATGATTCTCACTCACACCAAGTGTTTAGGAGAAGATTTCATGAAGAAAGGTGACAACTTGGCTCACAAGAGGTGGAGGAGAGGTGTTGGCAAGGTGACTGGTTGCAACTCAGAAAAATCTCACGTAGCAAGTCAATAAAATGACCTAGGATCATGTGTCGTGGCCTTATATAGGCCACTTAAGTTTTAATCGCGTAGTATTAACATTAATAGCTACGCTTAGCATTTTAATCCCAAACTTTGGAATTTGATCCTGTTCATTTTTCTAAGATTTATCATATTTTTATATTATTTTTCGCAGCATCTTTCTGGTACACGCTTTTCATAGCCAGTATCAGTTTCTGGCACTAGTTCTCATTATTTTAACTTGAAACTTGTTTTACTAGTCCTATACAAATATTCTAGGAATTATCATGCACGTATTATAATTTTCCAGGATACTTTTTCGATACGCATTTATACCGAGTAGCAGAACCGGTCTCTGCACTTTTCGTCCGAAAAACGACCTTCAGCATCATTAATCACTTTCTATATTTATTTAAGCCTCATAATAATTATTAGGGTCAATTATGGAATTATTTTCTAATTTCACATATTTAATTAATTAACTTCCTTAATTAACGGTGCACGTTCTTACACCATCCAGAGCAGGGAAAGGTTATTTTGAGGCATTAGACCTCTATTTCTTGTTACAAACATCTTCCAATGTACCTAATAATCATGTACTTGTCTTTCATGGTAGTTAGGCATTAAAACATACATTATTTCCAAAGAATATCCAATTTTGGTATCAATCCTTAATACAATCCATTGTTCAACTTATACACAACTTAACCAATGATAAGGTATCATAATATACACTTCATTTACATTCCTCATGGTGATCTCATTACTAATAACAAATTAAATGTACATTGTCCTTTTTCAAATGAGAGCTAAGAGTTTTACAAGACAATCAATACTATAATACATTGACATCAAAATATATTAATCTCTTTAAAATATCACATAAGTCAACAACATTCTCAATAGTTTTACATAAATTGGACATAACTTCAATTCTTTACATATGACATAATTCTGGAATTTACAAAATAGCTTTCAAGTCTTCAATTACATCCTTGTCAATTTCAACATACTTAGATGGATGATTACATAAACAAAACAGTATTCATGGCATAATCTCAAATCATAGCATCTTCAATGCCTAAATCGGCCTCTCGTCTAGGACCACATCGTCCACACCACTCGGTGTACCTGAAAAATGAGCCCTACACGAGGTGAGATATAATCTCATTAAACTCAAGAGACTTTGAGACTTTTCCAACCCTTGAACTTGCTTTCATGATACACAAGCATCAAAATAACATCAAATATGTTCGAGATAATACACACAAGGGATTCACATCTCTCATCCAACCATATACATAATCCATACACATATGCTCTGAGAGAACACACACAAGGGATTCACATCTCTCATCCACGCATATTCATATCCATACACATAACATACTTGAGAGAATAAACACAAGGAATTCACATCTCTCCTATGGCACTTCTGAGAGAACTCTCACAAGGGTCTCACATCTCTCAGGTTTTAACCACTTAGTGTTGTTCCATATGAATTTAGCACTAGGGGAAGTCTATATTTCATATTCACCTGGCCAGGGATACATCCAATCACATAATAATACATATCAATGTCACAATCGTATAGTGGATAATCGATACCCAATTTCAATACACGTACACATCATGTCATACAAACCATCACTCCCAAGGAGTTTGGTGGAACATCGAGAGGAAAAAAATCTCAAGGTCCAAGAGTTTACCTTGTCAAGCTAAATCCTTTAGCTTTCTCTTGATCCAAGCAATCAACCATCACCAAATCACTCACACCACCTATTCCAAGTATGTGATTCCAATTAGTATCACATAAGGCACATAACAAATAACATAACCAAAAACATATTCCTCAAACTAGCATATCCAATGTTTTAGATCCATGGTTTAGGAGCTTACCACAATTTTCTTGAACTTTCAAAAATGCTCAACACCAAGATCAATGATGGTTCCACACTATTTCCATCACAACCAATATCTTTCCTACCTACAATGGCAAGGATTTAAGCATTAATGTCAATATTTATGTCCCAAATTTTGAAATCCCCAATTTACTCACAAAGCCTTAGCACCCACTCATGAAATCCATCAATGTTAATGAAAGTCAATGGCCCCCTTACCTTACAAACCCTAAGGCACTTGAAAAGAGTGATTCCTATGATCCAAAAGCAAGAAAATCACCTCCAAAGTTCCACCTCTCCAAGGGCCACAAAAATGGTTCTTCAAATCTCAAGGAATGGCTTTCTCCGCTTCTTTTTTCCTAGCTTTTGGGTGATAGAACTTGGGTCTCTTTGATGGAGTCAAGTGAAAGTGGGGATCTCAAGCTCTAAGCTCAAAGAAGAAAAATTGCTACAATGGAGGGGAGATGGGAGTGGTCTGACAGGAAGAAGGAGAAAAAGAGGGAGAATGGTGGAGAAAAGATAGCTTCGGGTTTTTGTGAAAATATTCCAAGTGGGAATTTATCATTTTGCCCCTTAGTTCTTTCCTTTTTTACATAGTATCATCCCAACAATCTAGTTGGGCTTCTCTCCTTGTTTAGTTAATCCTTAGGGACATGTTACTTATTTGATTTATTTTAGGTCATTCAATTTACATATATCCATATTTAACCCTATACTCTCATTAATTACACTTTTACCCCAAAAATGATTTAATTCATAATTAGTCTTTCCAACTAATTTAACCCTCGAATTACACATTAATTCTCTAATTATACATTAACCCAATAATCAATGTAAAATAATTGTTAGGGTTATTACATTCCACCATAACCCTTTTTGGGGTAATGGTTATTGTTTGAATGATTAAGTGGATTGTTAGATTATGGTGTAATGTGCATTCATATAGAGTCGTTGTTTGTTAGTGCGTGATCCACTAAACAAGCACTAGAGGTTGGATGTGTGATATGATGTGCTTACACATATAGCCATGGAATCATGAATTGATTGGTTAAGATTCATTAGTCAAAAGAATATAGTATGGACTTTTTCTTGGAGGGATGTATCCGAAGAGGTTTTACTCTTAGGAGTTCCATACAGAAACTTATTAAATGTATGATTCATTGGGTGGTCCTAGTGTACTGGGTACATGGAGGGCGTTCGAGGCTGGGTAGGTTTATTGGCCAAAAGAATATGGCATGGGCTTCTGTTTGGAGAATTATCCTAAGAGGTCAAACTCTTGGAAGTACCATGTTGATACGTGTTTGAGTGAGGACTCGTTAAGTGGTCCTAATACACTGGGAGTACAGATTGATCAACACTAGGTTACCTCATTATATCATGTTATATTATACCATGTTATTCTAACCTTTCATGTAGACAAGTCAACTTAAAGGCGAAGTGATCTCCAAGGGCTCTTAGTTTACTGAGATTGTATCTCACCTCGTGTGGGGATATATTTCAGATCATTATGCCGGACAAGCTAGCACTACTAGACAAAAATGGGATACCTGGCAGGAGTGGACTTCTGGGCCTCTTAGGATTGGGGGTCCAATTGTTAATCCATTGCAGCCGTAGTATGATTAGTGTAATTAAAAAATATTTCCTTAATCTCCACTTAGCTGTTAGTCCTATTTGGGCCTTCTAGAATGTGGGCCCTTGTCAAGTTCATAACAATGACCATACAAAAGTGAGTGAAAGTATTAAATGCGGGGAATCATAATCAATCTACGATGTAAGATTTATTGTTAGACGTCCAGTAGCTGCATAAATGATTTTACCTATATATATGTTGTTTTTTCTTTCTCGTACATACTATTCATTAAAAATACATGTTGTAAATCATGTTATTCGAATTTTAAAATAAGAATAAAATAAATTCTTTATTTATTCATTAAATACACACATTATAAAATATGTTATCAAATATATATTTTTCTTCAAAAACTCTTCTTGAACATAGAATTAGAAAAACAATTTCTCTCATAAGATATGATGGGAGAATAAAATGATTTTTATGGACATTTGTAAACATGGTTTACACTCCTATGGTGTTGTTCCACTCTTTCTACATTGTTGTTGGACAAAACCAGCATATTAGTGCAATTTTAAAAAAATTACCAAAATAATTCACATTTTAAACACATAACAAAATTAATACAGTTGATCCAGCACATTGATCAGACGTGTTTGATTCCATAAATCAGCCATGCAGAACATACAATTATCTTACACACCAGTCATATGGGACTTGCTGTTGTTGTAGACCGGCAAGTCTTGCATGGTTGACATGCAAGACTAATCTCATACGGTCGTGTATAATACTTATTAGTATAAGGCACGCGACACGATTGTAGCTGTACAATACCCAAACTCTCATTCAAAATAGTCTTACATAAAATATATGTCATGTTTTTCTTGCACGTTTATGATATATGAAATGTTGTGAGCGTGACAATCCCACATTTGAAAGGTGCGGGATTAATCTCTATGCATTTCATATTGAAATGAGACTAACTGTTTGTTTTAGAGTTATATTCATTATCATTTTAGGCTTACTATTCTTACTACTTGTTTATTTATCATTGGATCAATTTCAAATTAACGGTTAAAAAAGTAAAAAATTAATTGCTATTAATTTTGAATAATTTAATAATAACTAAACAAATAATAAGAGTGGTAAATCTAAAATGATAATGTATATCTTTTAAAATGCATTAGTATGATGACTTTGCCATGGAGTCAAGACCAATTGCGATAAATCAATGCATATCGTTAATGAGATGTGGAATTAGGAGTGTTATTTGAGAGTAATATTTCTCTAGCCACTTGAGATAAATTTATCTCCAGCCACCCCTTGTAACTATATACTTTAGGAAATACATAGCTATAATATTAAAGTTATTTTTTTCCCTCTCTTTAAAAACTTTTTAAAAACTTGTCGGCTGATGTGGAGAGAGAGAGAAAAAATTCACTTGAATATTATAGCTATATATTACCCGGAATACATTGTTATAAGGGGTGGCTAGAGATAAGCTTATCTCAAGTGGTTAGAGAAATATTTTTACCTATATAATTAGCATTTTTTTTGAATAAAACATGTTAAAAATGTTTGTTTATGTAAGTAAGAAGTCACTGTGCAACCCCCAAGGTTAGCTTAGTTGACAAAGCTGAGTGCTCAAGAGTTTGCTTTGATCAGGTTTAAACATTGACCAAAACAAATTTTTGGAATTCTTTGGAGGTTAGAGGGAATCGGCTCCCTCTCAATGAGAGTTTAGTTTCACTCTTCCTTCAGTGATAGTGGTTTAATGTACCATCTGTTTCAATGAGGAGTTAGTCTTAGGGACATACTCTGATATCAAAATGGCCAGAGGAGGTTGAGTGAGAATACCTCAAGGATATCTTAAAAAAAAGTCAATCTCCATCAATAAGTGTTTGTGGATGAACAATGGAGGACATTGAAGACATGGTTTCGATAAAGATCAATGTTTGTTATGTTGTAGGAAATAATGTTATCTCTTACATACAAATAAAAGTATACAGAGCCCATACAGAGCCACATGAAGAGAATATAGAGAAAATAAAATATGGTCCCATATATTTTTATGTGTGTAAGAGATTAAATTATCTACTATAATTATGGGTGTTCATCAATCGATCCAAACCCCGTGAGTCCGTGACCTTATGTGTGTAAGAGATTAAATTATCTACTATAATTATGGGTGATCATCAATCGATCCAAACCCCGTGACCGAATTGAAAAATCGATAATCGAATTAACTGAAAAGTGAGGTTAAAAAATCCTTGGTTGGTGAAAATCGATCCAATGTATTGTGTATTTTTGAAAGACGATGACTTGAAATCTTGTTATTTTGTAAACCTTGAATATTGGATGTTATTGATAGCATATTTTGTTTTAGCTTTTTATTGTCTATTAATCTATTTTAATTCTCTAGGAGCTTTAAAATTTATTTTAATTTGAAGACTTGAATTGTTCAGTGATTTATAATTTTAAATGACTTATTTTGATATAAATTTATCACGATTTTACCTACCATTTTTTCGATTAACAATCAGTTAATTTCTATTTTAAAATCGATCAAATCCATATCACAAATACGCTTATTATAACATGACAAATATTAATTACTTAAAAGAATTAATTTCGCCATCGGAGAAGGAGGAAAATGCGAGGTGCGATGTGAGGAGTAAAAGAGCATAAAGGAAAAGGAAAGGACATGGTTGAGAATAGAGAAAAGGAAGAGGGAGAAAAGTGTGAAAGAAAGGATGGCGTGCTTTCTCGGCATGAACATAAACATAAACATAAAGTCTCATAAAGGAGACCTCTGAGCCACCCTGTCACATAGTCCCCTACTCCCTACACAAAACCCACTGTTATAACAACGCTACATTACATTACCCCAAACGCAACACACACTCTCTCTCTCTAACTTTCCCTCTCTCTCTCTCTAATTTTATTTTTCTTTATCCTGCAAAGTTCAGAGGAAGGAGGTTGGAGAGACAAGTGCGTCAGAGCCTGTAAACGATCATCATTCATGTCGCAGATAAAGTGTGTTGATTCAGAATTATGGAAAGAGAGAAGAAGAAGAACAAGAGAAACAGACCCACGCCCTTCTCTCTTTTGAGATTTGCGCCCCAACCAAGATCTTCACCGGATCAACCATGATTTTAATGCAAAGGCGGCGACCCCTTCATCTCTCTCTCTCCCCTCATTCTTCATTCACTTCATTTTCTCTTTAAATTGTTTCTGACGCCATTTCTTTCTCTCTCTAACGCCATTTTTCTCCGTGCACAAACCACTTTGCTACAGAAAATAAATAAACCCGCATTGAATTGAACTCCATCTGATAACACGCTTTCTTTCCTTTTTTCTTCTACTCTCTCTCTCTCTCTCTCTCTCTCTCTGAAGCAAGTGTCATCATCATCATCATCATCTTCAATGCCCATCGTGAATGCATTCGAAAAAAGTCAAGTTTTTTATGTGAAGCGTGGAGGTTTTAGATGGTGTATTCTTCTGGGGAGCCTCTACGTAACAGAGCTTCGTGAAGCGCAAGTATCATAAATAGTACTCTCTACACACACGGGGTTCATTGGAGAGATTATTTTCGTTTTGTGTTGTTCGTGTGGCTGACTTCGGAGGAAACGGAGGCCTGGCTTGTCGTTTTGCCTGAAAGTTGTGTTTTTTTTTTTGTGTGGTAATTTTTTGGTTTGGTTCGAAGGAGAAAAAAGAAAATGAAGTTTATGAAGTTGGGTTCGAAGCCTGATGCTCTTCAAGCTGAGGGAAAGTCTGTCAGGTGAGATGCTCTACTCTTTTGTTTCTTTCTTGGTCTCTGCTTTTAGGTTCTTCTGTTGCAAAGTGTTTCCTGCATTTTTGTGTATGCGTTTGTTTTTTTGTTTTTGCGACAGCATGAAGGTAACGTGTTTTACCATTGCCTGTCACTGAAATAAAAACTAAGATGGGTTTGGTCACAGATTTAGTTGTGTGGAGTGAGGCACTGCTGGTTAGAGATTCATTCCTGAATGCCTTCAAAGGAAATCCATATTCTTTGTCTGCATAACCACTAAAATAATGTCAATATTCTATTCCTGGTAACTGTAAAAGCAGAGAGAGAGAGAGAGAGAGAGAGAGAGAGAGATTGATTGGGAACTATTGAATGGAGGTGGTCCAGCCTTCGAGCTATGAATTACTTGATGAGCATGTGGTCCGACTATGGTGAAAGTGGGATCAAGTACTCAGCATTTGGAATCATGGCAGGATGCAAAGCCTATTTAAAACAATATTTTTAGTTATATTATAAAAATTGTTATCACCTTGGGTATAGATAAAGTTAGAGAATTTCTTTTGTGGATGGAATTTTCCAAGGAGATTATAGGTTGGTGGATTTTCAGCCTGTGGTATATGTATCACCACCTTGTCATCTGTCATGCATGTGGGGGGGTATGTATTCAACTAAGAAGAATCATGTTTGGTTAGTTAATATTAATTTGGATCTGCATGTAGTTAGTCATTTTGCTAGGAATTTTTAATATATTAAATTTTATGCTCTGCAAATAGAGGTTTCTTTGTGTCTGAGACAATTAATATTGCAAGACATCCCAATCCCTCAAGAGCACAGATTCCTAATGTTTAAACTTCTGGCAAATAGTATGTAAAGAGGGTTGTTTTTTTATTTTTTTTCTTCTTTGGGGGGACATGTGATAAAGTTTTGCCTTTGGAGCTGTCTGATTGCTGCCATGATGTAAAATATAACGTATTTTTGTCACGTTATGTGATAGTATCCATGTGAATGTGATGTGCATCTTAATTACATATCATGGCCGAAGGTTTTTGACTTCCTGCCTTTATTTTGGTTTCTTATTCAGTTATAATTTTGCGATGTTGTGTCATTAATCTTGCATTCATATATTGCATGTGGCTTAGTTATAGTTAAATGTAAAAGAATACGTTGTGTATTGATCTGTGTCAAGGAGTTACAATATATAGAGACCCTAATTGGCTTAAGTGTAAGGCCCAAACCTAATCCAAACCTAATCCTAATACAGTCAGAATACAGTCAGACTATTTACGGATAAGACAGAATCCAATCATATCTAATCAAATCTAATCATATCATATCTAATATTCTAACACTCCCCCTCAAGCTGGTGCGTATATATTATGAGCACCAAGCTTGTTACAAATGTATTCAACCCGAGGACCTCTAAGAGCTTTAGTGAAAACATCTGCTAGTTGATTAGACGAGTTGACAAAAGCTGTCTTGATTTCTCCTGACTGAATCTTTTCCCGAATGAAGTGACAATCAATCTCTATATGTTTGGTCCTCTCATGAAAAACAGGATTAGAGGATATATGTAGCGCAGCTTGATTATCACAGATGAGTGTCATGGGTTGTTTCTGTTCACAAAGATGAAGCTCCTGAATCAACTGCTTTAACCAGATCAACTCACAGGTAGTATTTGCCATTGCACGATACTCAGCTTCTGCACTAAATCGGGAAACAACAGGTTGTTTCTTGCTTTTCCATGAGATTAAGTTTCCTCCGAAGAAGACACAATAACCAGAAGTAGAGCGTCTGTCCGAGGGTGATCCTGCCCAATCGGCATCTGAGTAACCACAAATTTCTGTATTTCTCTGATCCGAATACAACAAACCTTTTCCTGGTGCTCCTTTGATGTATCGGAGGATCCTCACAGCAGCATCCCAATGTGAATCACAAGGGGAATCAAGGAACTGACTGGCCGTACTGACAACGAAAGAAATATCTGGCCTAGTCACAGTAAGATAATTGAGCTTCCCAATTAGCCTCCGATAACGTCCAAGATCAGATAACGGCTCCCCCTGTCCGGGTAATAACTCGACATTAGGATCCATAGGTGTATCAACTGGTTTACTCCCCAACATACCAGTTTCTTCTAGGATATCCAAGGCATATTTCCTTTGACAGATAGAAATGCCCTGTCTTGATTGCGCCACCTCAATTCCCAAGAAGTAACGCAGCTTCCCAAGGTCCTTTGTTTGAAATGTACTAAACAAATGTTGTTTTAACTGACGAATTCCGTCTTGATCACTTCCGGTGAGAATGATGTCGTCAACATAGACTAACAAATAGATACACTTATCAGGAGATGTAATCCTATAAAACACAGAATGGTCAACTTTACTGCGGATTAAGCCAAACGCCTGAACAGCAGAACTGAAACGACTGAACCATGCTCGAGGAGACTGCTTGAGACCATATAAGGATTTCCGAAGACGACACACCTTTCCAGACTCCCCCTGAGCAACAAAACCAGGTGGTTGCTCCATGTAAACTTCTTCTTGTAAATCACCATGAAGAAAGGCATTTTTGATGTCAAGTTGAAGGAGTGGCCAGTGACGAACAGTAGCAAGGGCAAGAAAGAGGCGGACTGACGCCATCTTAGCGACCGGAGAAAATGTATCGCTATAATCAAGGCCAAAGATTTGAGTAAAACCCTTGGCAACTAAACGTGCCTTGAGACAATCAATATGGCCATCAGGTCCAACTTTCACAGTAAAAACCCAGCGACAACCAACTATAGACTTCTCTGGAGGAGCAGAAACAAGGTCCCAAGTGCCATTGGAATGAAGTGCAGTCATCTCATCAAGCATTGCTTGGCGCCACCTTGGATGGGAAAGTGCTTCACCTGTGGTCTTAGGAATAGGAATAGAGGAAAGACTAGAAACAAAGGTGAAATGAGGTGAAGAAAGACGGTCATAACTCAAAAAGGTATAAAGAGGATAAGGGTTACGCGTAGTGCGTGTACCTTTTCTTTGAGCAATGGGAAGAGTCTCTGATGAAGGATCCAGAGGGGAAGAAGCAACAGCAGTGGGCGATGAGTCAGCAAGAGTCGAGTCGACAGGAGGCACAGTTTTGCGACGCTGATAGGTGAGAAGTGGACGGTCCTCAGGTATAGAAGCAATAGGTTGCTCATCTGGAATAGAAGCACCTGCAGCTGGCAAAGACAAGTCAAGAAAAGGGACAGGAAGTACATGATCAACCTGTGACATCTGAGATGGGATAGAATTAAAGGGTTTTTGATCAAGAAAAGTGATATCAGCGGAAACTAAGTAACGCTTAAGGTCGGGAGAATAACAACGATAACCCTTTTGAAGACGAGAATAACCAAGAAAGATACACTGAAAGGCTTTGGATGTTAACTTATCCTTACCAGGAGTGAGATCATGAACAAAACAAGTACAACCAAAAACATGTGGAGTTAGAGGATAAAGAGGAACATCTGGAAGCAATAGATTATGAGGAATGTCATTGTGGAGCACAGATGAAGGCATGCGATTGATGAGAAAACAAGAGATGAGTACAACATCTGCCCAGAAGTGAAGAGGAACCTGCATATGAATAAGAAGGGTACGAGCAGTTTCAATGAGATGTCTGTTTTTACGTTCAGCCACCCCATTTTGTTGTGGAGTGTGAGGACAAGTAGTTTGATGTAAAGTACCTTGTGTGGCCAAGAAATTAGAAAAATCAATAGAAACATATTCCTTAGCATTATCACTACGTAGAATACGAATAGAAACACCAAATTGAGTATGGATCTCAGTAGAAAACTTTTTATAAATGGAAAATAACTCAGAACGATTTTTCATTAAATAGGTCCAAGTGCAACGGGAAAAATCATCAATAAAGGTAACGAAATACCGAAAACCTAAGACAGACAAGGTACGACTTGGACCCCAGATATCTGAATGAACAAGAGAGAAAGGGGCATCAGCTCGTTTATTGACTCGACTGGCAAAAGAGGAGCGTGTATGCTTCCCTTGTTGACATGACACACAATCTAAAGACTGAAGACCGGACAAAAGAGGAACCATTTTCTGCAACTTTGAAAGACTTGGATGACCAAGGCGACTGTGGATAAGTTGTGGAGATTCTGTGAGAGAGCATGCTACTGAAGGACGAGGCACATCCAGATAATAAAGCCCCCGTGACTCACGACCCACTCTAATCATTTTCCCCGTACCCGGATCCTGCACAGAAACAGAATGGTTAGAGAAAGTAATGGTGCAAGTGAGGGAGTGGATCAACTTACTAATAGAAATTAAGTTATAAGGGATGCCAGGAATGTAATAGACAGATGTCAGGGCCAAGGTAGAGGTCGGACGAGCTTGTCCAATCCCACAAACTGGGGCTTTGGTTCCATCCGCAAGGGTAAAAGACGGTAAATGATCAGAATAAGTAAGAGATGTAAAGAGTTCCTTATTACCACAGAGATGATCGGTAGCACCGGAGTCAAATATCCAAGTGCCAAGTGATGTAGAATGAGAAACACAAGCAACGGGATTACCAGTATAAGGCTGAGACTGAGGAGAAGCCTTCCTGAGAGGGGTTTGGAGTGCAGCGCAGTCCGAACCTGAACCAAATGATGCTTTGTCTGACTGAGCTATATTTGCAACAATAGAAGGAGAGTTAACCTCCGAGAGATCAGGAGATGCTGCTGCCATTTAAAGATAAAATATAAAAGCCGTAAACGAAGGCAAACGATATCCAATCAAGAAGAACCACGCGTTTAAGGTCAGACCCACAGAGAAACAATCACAGATCCAGAAAGGGGAGGAGAAGGCGAGCTTCTCTGTCCAAGACCGGTCGGAAAAAGCCGCCGGAATAGTGCTCACGCGCCGGCAGAAGGTGGCGCGTGAAGCCCACGCGCAGTGAAGACAGGTGGCGCGTGACGGCGCGTGGGAGATGCGTTGCTGACCGGACCACCACAGACCTGGTCGCCGGGAAGAAAGGGTCCTGATCGCGTGAAGTTTGGTCGGAAAAGTCGCCGGAAAAAGTCTCCGGTTGCCTGAACAGTGATTCTGACGGCGGGCGGTGGTTCCGGTGGCCGTCGGAGGTGCTGACGCGTTTGGAAAAATCACTCAGAGGCTGTTTACAGCCCTAGAAGGCTTGCCGGAAGGATGCACGGCAAGAAAGAGGACTCCTAAGCAGTGGGCTTAGGTTTTTAAAGCAAAAAAAAAAGGTTTCTGAGCAGAAGCGAGGGTTCCTAGAACGAAAGAGCTCTGATACAAAGTTAAATGTAAAAGAATACGTTGTGTATTGATCTGTGTCAAGGAGTTACAATATATAGAGACCCTAATTGGCTTAAGTGTAAGGCCCAAACCTAATCCAGACCTAATCCTAATACAGTCAGAATACAGTCAGACTATTTACGGATAAGACAGAATCCAATCATATCTAATCAAATCTAATCATATCATATCTAATATTCTAACAGTTATAATTTGAGGGTGAGGAGTCAGTTATCGCTTCTTATCATGTTTTTTTCCCAAGTGTCCCTTTAAGCAATTCATTTCCAATTTATGCAGGTATGTATCATCTGAATTGGCCACAGATATTATCGTAACTGTTGGTGAAGTTAAGTTTTACCTTCACAAGGTATGTTCTTTTTCAGCATCTTTGTTTTATTTTCATACTAAATAAGAAAACTGATATCATTGTGTCAGCGTTAGTTACACTAATATCCTTCTTGTTTGGAGAATTAGACAACTTTATTTTAAGGGGACTTTGTGTATGGTCCCAATATAGAAGTAAGAGAAGTATATTTAATTTCTTTTTAAAAAAGGGGGTCAAAGTGTATGAATAGTACATAAACTAAGGGAGAAAAGTGTAATTTGCCAAACAAGAAAGGTGTAAGTGTAATTAGTGCTAACCTCAGCTGAGGTTAGTGTAATTATCCCTTTAATTTAATTAATCAGCTGGGGGCATGATAGTTATGTTGCGAAATTTTTGTTGTCCATTATATAACTCGCAAGTTATAGTTATTTTGGAAATATTTTGTCACACAACAACACCATCTCATACAATTTAATATCTTAATTCTTAGTCTTTTGACTCTTTTCCCTTATACGGAATTCATAGATTAGAAATTTTGAATTTGGCAATAATACTACTGCCGTGTGTATTATACTCTGTGCATTGTGTTTGCATTTCTTTTTCTAATCTGTTTTAAGGGAGAACTAGCTTTTTGCTTTCTCCTTTTGTTGTTTATTAATGTTGAGTGTTTATGATTTGCAGTTTCCTCTGCTCTCCAAGAGCAACCAATTACAAAAGTTGGTAACGAAGGCTAATGAAGAAAATTCTGATGAAATTTACTTGGATAATTTCCCTGGTGGGCCCAAGGCTTTTGAAATATGTGCAAAGTTCTGCTATGGAATGACTGTTACTCTTAATGCTTACAATGTTGTGGCTGCTCGTTGTGCAGCTGAGTATCTTGAGATGACTGAGGATATTGATAGGGGAAACTTAATTTTTAAAATTGAGGTGTTTCTTAACTCAAGTATCTTTCGTAGCTGGAAGGATTCTATAATTGTTCTCCAGACTACAAAATCTCTTCTGCCATGGTCTGAGGATCTAAAGATCATTGGGAGATGCATAGATTCCATAGCTTCTAAAACTTCTGTAGACCCAGTGCACATCACTTGGTCTTACACTTATAACCGGAAATTAGCAGAGCTTGATAAAATTGTTGAGGACAAGATGACACCGCAACAGAAAATTGAGCCTGTTCCTAAGGATTGGTGGGTCGAAGATATATGTGAGCTGGACATTGATCTTTATAAACGGGTAATGATTACTGTGAAATCGAAAGGAAGAATGGACGGTGTTGTGATTGGGGAGGCACTAAAAATCTATGCGGTAAGATGGTTGCCTGATTCTGTTGATGCATTGGTTTCTGATGCCCATGCCTGGAGGAACAAATCACTGGTAGAAACAATTGTCTGCTTATTGCCATGTGATAGTGGCATAGGTTGTTCATGTATTTTCTTGCTGAAGCTGTTGAAAGTGGCCATATTAGTTGAAGCTGACGAGTCATCAAGAGAAGAATTGATGAAGAGCATCAGCCTAAAATTACATGAAGCTTCTGTAAAAGATTTACTGATTCCAGCAAGGTCTCCTCAGATTACTATGTATGATGTTGATTTGGTGCAAGATATTTTGAATCGATACATGGTGAACAAAAAGGACAGCTGTGATATGGTGGCTGGGGAGAAGAAAGATAAAGTAAATGATGAATGTATTTTGGGGCACAGGTCTTTATTGAATGTTGGCAAGTTGGTGGATGGTTATCTTGGAGAAATTGCACATGATCCAAATCTTAGCCTCTCTAGTTTTGTTGATTTGTCACAGTCGATTCCGGAGTTTGCTAGACCAAATCATGATGGTCTGTACAGAGCTATAGACATCTACTTGAAGGTAAGATTTTGTAGACATGAATTAAACTATCATCCATGATAAAATTTGAATTGACTTGATCGACACTAAAAGAGTTTTTGCATTGCTTCTATCCTTATTTCCCTGGAGAAAATGTTTTTACTTATTTGATTGATTAGTTTTATGACTTATTTTTATGATCCTTGAGCTAATTATTATACAAATATTTAAAATCTTACTTCAGTGTATGAAGCTTTTTTATGCGGGAGCAATGCTTGCAGAAGTGCTAGCAAGTAACATTTCAAAACTCTTTAGCAATTTTCTACTGCTGCTAATAACGTTAATGTGTATACTTTTAAAGACAAAGTAATAACAATCATGTAATGGGTAAATGAGGAGAAGAAGGCTTAAGGCTTATTTTGCACATGCAGCCTTAACTAACAGATGATATTTTAGTATTCACTATAGAGTCTTTCATTTTCAGGAGCACCCAAGTTTGACAAAAGCTGAAAGGAAGAAGATATGTGGAGTGATGGATGTGAAGAAATTGACAGTGGATGCGTCGATGCATGCTGCACAGAATGAACGCCTTCCACTTCGAGTTGTAGTGCAGGTTCTCTATTTTGAGCAGCTTAGAGCTTCTGCCAACACACGAGCACTAAGTAACAATTCACGTGGTCCTTCGTGCACTCTGATGAATGGAGATGTGGAATGTGAGAAAGCTGAGGGAGAGAGCTGCCAATCCCTCAACAATCAAATGACTCACTTGAATATTAAAGACAAAGAGTTTCATAAGAATGGAAAGTTGAACAAGAAGAATAGCAAAAACAGCAGAAGTGGCATGCAGTTGCTGCCATCAAGGTCAAGGAGAATCTTTGATAAGTTATGGATTGTGGGTAATAAAGGACAAGGAGAGAATAGGAGCTCAGAGACTTCAGGGAGTTCTAATAGCCCAACTTCTGTAGTTCATGGAGATACCAAATCATCTGGTTCATCCTTAAGACACCAGAGGCATTCTATCTCTTAGGGGTGTTCATAGAGTATTTTAACAGGTGAAGGAGATTCAAATTGCTGTGAAGTGTAAAGTGGTAGGATTTTAATCTTGTATTTGTACTGATATGCATGCACAGAATCAGGAAAAAGGTCTCTCTGACTAGCATTGCTGAAAAATGTAATGACATTTTATATCATTCTGGCTAGTGTAAGATTGTCCATCCTACAGAAATCTTCATTGGGGTTAGGGATCTCTGTGTTTTATTCTGTGTTGCCCCTTGTATAGAATCATGATCTTTAATTACAGGTAATGATCTATGGCTTTTCCTACGTTTTTTTTTTCTTTTGGGGAGTGGGTACTTTCATGTGTTAATTATTATGATTATGTCATGTCAGAGAATCATAATCATATAAAGGTGGATCAATGGTGATAAAAAAGGAGAAAATAAAATAAAATGGGGATAGGTAGTAACTACCCATTTCTATATTTTTTCTCTTTTCCTTTAAGATTTTCTCACATGATCATGTTAATTAAAATATGAGATGATTCATTTTTAAGTCTGGATCAGGTTTTGGTATGTTTATCTTGAAAGAGTTTGTTTGATTTTAATATTTGGTAGAATTGAACTTGTGAAATTTGATGCTTGAAAAAAATTGATTTTGAGGATTAATATTAAAAAAATTTAGATTGAGATTATTATATTTTTTTGGTACATAGGGAGGGTCGAGCACCGGGAAATTATTATTTTGGAAGTATATAATTAAAAATTAAGATTGATAATATCAGGAGAGTTCTATCTTGGCCGGAGAAACCTTTTTTTATTTATTTTTTATTTTGAAGAAAATACAAAAAAAGTAATCACGTTGACACTAAACATTACAATTGATTTTCGTATGGGTTAATTTATTGACTTTAACGATATTGCTAATTTTTATAGCAGATGTAGATAAGTTTTAACAGCTTTTGCATTTTTTAAATGATATTTACATGTAATTGTTATATTTGCATTTTATTAAATTTTCCGCGTGGGGATAAGGCTAGTAGTAGTCGTCTTAGCAATGGGAACTCTTCAAGTTCAAAGTTGATATGTTTGGAAGCAGCAATTGAGTTGAGAGAAATTATTCTTTTGAGTATGTATTTTGTTTTATCTGAGTTTTTTTAGAAGTAAAAAAATAAGAAATTATTATGTATTTTTTTTTTTGTAAATTATATATGTACATGTTTTAAAATGTTTCAAATTATAAGAATAATAAATCAACTCTGGTACATTTCTCTCCAAAAGTCCAATTTCTTTTAACTTACGATTAAAAAAAGGTGTAAATATTTTTTAATAAGTTTAAGGTTAAATTATTTAGAGGAGGTTATAACTTAGGGAAAAAAGTATCTAATGTTACTTTAGGTAATTTTGTCTAATATTTATCGAAACGACATCGTTTTGGGGTTGGAAAATTAAAAAATTAGAATGATAAAGACTATTATAACCCTGAAATAAATTAAAATTACAAAAATATCATAATTTTCATCTCAAAACGAAGTCGTTTTGATGACATTAAATAAAGTTATCTGAAGTAACTTTAGAAAAAATAAACTCTTATACTTATTATATTTATTTTTTCTTACTGTCTTTTATTATCAAATCTTAATCATTGATTTTCGTCAATCTAACTATTATAATTTATTGCGGTCAGATTTATTAATTAATTATTGACTCAATAAATTATAACTATTAGACTGACAAAAATCAACGGTTAAGATTTTGTAGTAAGAAAAAAAAAGGTAGTAAGTATAACCTCTCCCAAATTATTTAAAATATTAAATTATTGCTATCGATAAAATTGTAATAGAGAAGGAAATAAATTGTAAAAAAAAATATACTTCTGTGTACGATATCCAAAAAAGTAAAATAAATAAGAGAATTTTATTTTTGTTTGGGCCAGACAAGGAAAGCGTCGTAGACCCAACAAACCCTAAGGGTGATTCGGGTTACAAATGCGGGCCTTAAAAACCCATTCGGACCCAAGTTTGTTCCCGAGGGAAAGCGTTGTTCAATTTCAGTGTTGAGCTTCATTTCAGGGTGCATTACAAACATCAAACACCTTCCCTGCAAGCAAAATCTGTGAAAACTAGAAACTAGAAAGATAATCGAAAATGCAGAGATTCAAATCTCTGCTACCACAAAGTAGGTTCTCATTTCGAACGCTTTGCTCTTATCGT
The DNA here is from genome assembly GCF_033153095.1 of Gastrolobium bilobum. Classification (NCBI taxonomy): domain Eukaryota; kingdom Viridiplantae; phylum Streptophyta; class Magnoliopsida; order Fabales; family Fabaceae; genus Gastrolobium; species Gastrolobium bilobum. The sequence goes on along the minus strand of NW_026895108.1, from coordinate 19,312 downwards.
CGAGCTTTCACTGCTCAACCAAATTATGTGGAGCACGACGATGATGATCCACAGCAACAGGTTACTCTTCTTGTGCTTTATATATATATATATATATATATATATATATATATATATATATATATATATTTCAATTGATAATTGTGTTATTTGATTTTAGATTTTAGTTGAAGGAAGAGCAAAATCGAGAGCAGCTATTCTCAACAGGCCATCATCTCTGAACGCACTCACTACTTCAATGGTACGGCGTTCCTCCTTGTTCATTGCGCGTTTTGAGTTCATTCGCTTGAGGTAAACGCCAAGTCGTTTTCGATTTCTTTAGGTTGCTCGGTTGAAGAGGCTGTACGATTCCTGGGAAGAAAACTCTGATATTGGCTTTGTTTTGATGAAGGTATCTTGTCACTGAAATAAGGAACATAAAGCTGTTATAATTCATATTTATTTTCGTGGATAATTATAATGATCTCCTTTGGGATAATTCAATGTAATTGTTCCTTATTATTTTTAATACCTTGTGGTTTTATATTTTTTGTATTATGTTCATAGATGTTGGTTATTGTTTTGAGTGTGAATTGCTATCTTGATTGTTGAATGTTTTGAAGGGTAGTGGCAGAGCTTTCTGTTCTGGTGGAGATGTTGTTAGGTTGTATCACTCACTCAATGAAGGTGGGTTGTGTTTTAATATTTTATCAATTAGTAACTTCGTTATCTTTTTACTTTTAATTTTTCAAGTGGATACGCTGACTTCATTCAAACAAGTGTTAAGTAATTTATCCAATTACCATTTGTAACTTTTGTTATCTTTTACAGACCATAAGTTTACCAACATGCGCATTCCCTTTTTTTGTTGTCGATAAAACATATTGCTTTCCCTTTTGAATTTGCATATGTCATCTTCCAAGTGCTATCTAACACAACAGCTCATATAGTGGCTTTCTAAAATCTTCTTTGTTTATAGGGTTACTGTGCATTTAATTGAGTTGATTCCTACAGAAGTGAAGGTGGAAAGTCTATTTTTATGTTTATCTTTCAATTCTTTGGATGAAATAAAATCAAGGGCTGTTTGTTAGGTCTCATTTTCATCTAAATCATGCAGGACATGACATTATTTGTTTTATCAGCAGCTTCTAGCAGTAAATATTCTTTCCAATAGGATAGTTTCCCTTTATTCTTGTGCTGTGGTTTATTTAAGGTATTTGTTTGTCAGATATGCAGAGGGATTGGATCACTCTTCTAGGCTGATGCTTTCTATATCTCTTTTCATTTTTACTTTTACTGCTAGGAGAGTTTCTCATCCTCCTTTCTATGTTTTTTTTTTTTATTTTTTTTCTCTTTTCATAAACTCTCCGTTTATCCTAAAATAAAAGAACAAACTAAACATAGTTATCCTGAATCACATTCAGAATTTGAATCCTACTGCAAGGTGGTGGGGGGAGGTTGAAGTTCTTTTATTGGTTGGACCCTAATTTGGATATAAAGTATTACTGAAGATATGCTTATTTTTTAGGAATTATGATCAGATGTGTAGTAGATTAAGACAGTTTATGTTTGGACCATGATCTGTAATTTGTTCTTAGTTCGGTGTCCAAATTTTTTCATTTGATTCATCAGAGGCGAATTTTATGTTCGTGGCATTCTAACTAGTTAAATGATGATTGTTAAGATGTTTCTACATTTATGACGTTTTTCTGTTTATTACTAGCAGGAAATGCTGAAGAAGCTGAACAGTTTTTCAAAACATTATATTCGTTTGTATATCTTCAAGGGACATATCTTAAACCACATGTAAGTATTGAATCATTGCCAAGAGTTTTGTTTGAGATATTGAGTACTTTGGATTGTCGAAATGGTATGTACCAGGCTGAGGCTAGTCAATCGTGCGATAGCGGGGCTATAGGGCTGTCATGTAATGCCATGACAGGTGCCGTGCAGTTTATCAGTATATTGATGATACCTCTATAGGCAAGAGTGAAATTATATAGCATTATATTACACATGAAATCCATGAATGAAAAAAAAGGGGAAAAAAGAGAAGATATTTTGAAGAGTCAGAGTTGAACTTTTATTAAAATAAATCTTTGTGTAAGTTTTAAAATAAGATGAAACTTAAAATGATTTAAACTATTTGTGTAGTATTTAAAGAAACTAACAAGATGATTAGGCTAGTAAGACTATTGCTTATGTGCATATACTGTATTCTTATGAATGCTATAGCCACATAACGAATCCCAATAGATCTCTCTTTTATTTGACTGTGCTTTTTTTTACCTTCAATTTTTTGGAACTGTTATGAAGATTTTATGAGCATTTATGCAGGTTGCTATTTTGGATGGAATAACAATGGGATGTGGATCTGGAATTTCTCTTCCAGGGATGTTCAGTGTGGTGACTGATAAAACTGTATGTGATTCTTCAGATACTCATTGAATTTAGGCTTAGTAAATCATTTTTTATGTTCAGTAAATGCAGCCAACTAAATCTTTTTCTGTTTGAACTTTGCAGATTTTTTCTCACCCAGAGGCTCAAATAGGTTTCCACCCTGATGCAGGTGCTTCGTATTTGTTGTCTCATCTACCTGGCCACTTAGGTAATATATGTTTTGCATGCTATTTGAGAGCTAGACTCCTGCATAACACTTTTGATTCTCTTCTTATTGAAAGCTCAATCTTTTTTAAAATGTATTAGAAAGGTATCATCTTTTCAAAATACCGAGAACATAAATCATGAACTTATGGCTATTCAATCATCTATAAGATAACTACCCAAAAAATTCGAAGATATTTTCTGAAAATTTTCATTTTGTCTAAATGAGCCCAAAACTGCACTGTGATTGAAACTTCCAAACCTTCTATTCACTCCTTCTGCTAAACTTGCAAGTTGCAATGTACGCACTCCAACAGTCGACAAGAGCAGATTTCATCACCAGATGAATACTGTGGAAATAAGAAATTAATACCAAAACTCTTGTTTAGTTTTACACTAATAAGAAGATAGTTGGATGTTCCATATTAACAATAACAAGACCCTTTCTCAATTTTATTATAACTGTTAGAACATGAAGGCTGCTACCAAAAATGAACTTTTAGCTACATTCTTCTAGGGCAAATTAATTCCTTGAGGCATTGATACCTTGTAAATCCAAGTGGAAAACTCTCAACTCTGAAATGAAAATATTTTTATATTTAGGCATTTAGCTCGCTGCCAACAAATCCCATTGTTAATTCATATGGCTGATCTGAAACCAATCCTTTAAGGTCTGCAATTCCTCATCATGCTATAAGTGATGGAAACAAATTGGCCAACTTTGCAATTCTTACCTAAAATTCACATAAATCTTGCCACTCAAGCATCCTTTAATTTTTTTGCAGTCTCCTCATGGTGTAAAATGCCAAATTAACCTTAACTTTCCTCCCATCCACAACCTTAAATGATCCAAATTTCGAAGTAGAATTCTGGCCTTCTGTGATGTACCTCTAAGGTTGCCTTACCTTCAGCAACTCAACCCCCGGTATAGTTCGATATTGGCCATTGCTCCTTAACAAAAATAGTTTCTACTAAATATTTATACAACTATTCACTCCCAAGAGCAGTGTGGATATTCATGACTTAATTATTGTTTCACACTTGTACTAATAGTTTCCATACTAAACCAGAAAATGATTCACAGAAGTTTATTTGTTTTATATTATGCTATGCAGGGGAATATTTGGCCCTTACAGGAGATAAGCTTAATGGTGTAGAAATGATTGCGTGCCGTCTTGCTACTCATTATTCACTAAATGCAGTATGTTTTTCTCTTTGCTTTTGTGCTGCTTTGTTCTGTATTTGTTACCTAGTTTTCCTTTGCTTATTTGATTTGGCTTCCCCTGACAGAGGCTTGCTTGGCTTGAAGAACGCCTTGGTAAACTGATAACAGACGATCCTTCTGTTGTGGAGTCATCCCTAGCACAGTATGGTGATCTTGTTTATCCAGACAGAAGCAGTGTCCTTCACAAGTAATGTTGCATCATCACGTCCATATTTCCTTTTTGGTCTATGACTTCTTTTGTCTAAGTTTTTTTAAGTCATGGTTTCGATATAGCTCAGTAGTGGGTCCAGAAATTTCTCTTAAATTTATAGCTGAAATCTACTCTCTTAAATTTTATTGCTAATTCTCTATCGTGATAGAACTGGAAGAATGAAAATTCTAAAAAAATGCAATACACTTACAGTGAATAAACACATGCTAGTGGTTATATTTCTTCTTAAAATATGTCTGATGAAATCCTCTAGATTATTTTTTTAAATTATTCGGCTTCTGATATGAGGTTATTCTTAAAAGTATTGGATAGTGAAAAATACCTCAACAACTTCCGTGCACTTTGATTAAGTGTTTGTTATATTGGGGACAAATGTACCATATATCACCTTTGTACTTCCAGATGTGGTTACAGATGGATTCACTATTTACTGACATACGCTATCTGTGCCTTTTTTTATTTATTTTTAATATTGCTGTTGCATGAATTGCTCTATGCTTGTGCCGAAATGTCTATCCGTCCTTCATCACCTATAGGCTGGAATTATATATGAATATGGAGTGGCCTTTTTTCCCCTCCCTTTAACCTTCCTTTTTAACACCTACAGCTGTTGCTCTGACTAAAATCAAAGTAGTGAACAGAAAGAGCTCATCAATACTGAACTAACTCCCTCCATTGACAATTGGGCTTCCATTTCTTGTAAATTACCAAATCCTAAAAGCTTAAGCTGAGTAATGCATAGAGTTACATTTTTCTCTTGAAAATAAACCTGTTATTTGGTTTCATAGGTTGGTTCAATTGCATCATTTTCTGCTTCTCAGTGTTATGTTCTATTTTTGCCTCAGGATTGATACTATTGATAGATGTTTCAGCAACGATACAATGGAGGAAATTATTGACGCTTTGGTAAGCATTGTATTAAATCTTTTATACACGATCTCTGGTTAATCTGGATGGAGTTGAACAAAAAATTAACATATCTTAATGCACAATGAACTACAATTTTGGGATTTATGTGTAATTTATTGAATAGCTACTGCCTACCTGGTTTATCTTGGTCCTCTTGTTTTTTTTTACCTGCTGACAAGGCAAATTTCCTTGAAGTAGTCATTTGTATAAGGAACATTATTCAAAATTATTGGTAAATGATCAAAGAACAAAACTTGTATCATCTTTAGAAGTTGTGACCTTTTTTAGGAGTTCCTACTGAATATCATAAATCGTCTGTAGCCAAGACGTCAGCTCATCTCAAATCACCATAATATCAGCCAAAATGGGAGCAGCAGGTTCTTAGCTATGTATCAATCTCCAGTTGAGAGGGAGTGCTGACAACACCTCAGCTACATAAAAAATACAGTGAATAAAAAAGGCAAATGGACTAAACATTTCATTAGAAAAATAACATTTCAATTTTGATGATATCTTGATCCGCAATCTACTACAATTATGAGATTCTATGCTTAAAAGCTACTAGTATGTGGTGAAAATTAACTCACACTAGGCATTTTGATCAAGGAAGCTTATGCAAATTTTTTAGAAGGTGTAATGGGACCCTGCCAACCAAACAAAGAAACAAAACTATTGCAGACAAAAAAATTATTGAAGAGAAGTTTCTGTATATTGATATTGAATAATTTACATGAGTGAGTATTTATACAAGAAAAAATCGCTAAGAATGACTAAGCGATGACTAATCAATCCTAATCACAATCAATTCTAATCAATCACAATAAATCCTAATCAATCATAATCAATCCTAATTAATAGGAAATAAAAACGGAAACATGTTTGGATTCTGATTTTCTACACTCCCCCTCAAGTTGGGAGGTAAATATTGATCATTCCCAACTTGCCAATCAAGTCTTCGAATGCTGGACGGTGTAGGCCCTTGGTAAGGATATCTGCCGTTTGCTCTTTGGTTGGAACATATATCAAACGCACACTTCCATCATCTAATTTTTCTTTGATGAAGTGACGATCAACTTCCACGTGCTTTGTTCGATCATGATGCACAGGATTTTGAGCAATGCTAACAGCTGCCTTGTTGTCACAATATAGTTTTATTGGTAGGGAATATGAAATCTTCAACTCTTGAAGAAGTCTTCTCAACCAGATTCCTTCACAAACTCCATGAGATAAAGCTCGAAATTCTGCTTCAGCACTACTTCTTGCAACCACTGTTTGCTTTTTGCTTCTCCAAGTAACAAGATTTCCCCACACATAGGTGCAATAGCCTGAGGTAGATCTCCTGTCTACTGATGAGCCTGCCCAATCTGCATCAGTGTAGATTTCAATTGTCCTTTTATACCCCTTTTTAAAGAATAATCCTCTTCCTGGAGTATTTGAGGTATCTAAGCACCCTATAGACTGCACTAAGATGCTTCTCCTTGGGTGAGTGCATGAATTGACTAATCATACTCACCGCAAAGGCAATGTCAGGACGCGTATGAGATAAGTAGATTAGTTTACCAACCAATCGCTGATATTGTTCTTTATCCACCTCATTCCCATCTTCAATACCTAACTTGGTATTAGGTTCCACAGGTGTCTCAGTAGGTTTACACCCTAACATTCCTGTTTCCAACAAAAGATCTAGAACATATTTTTTTTGTGTTAGAGTGATGCCTGTTTTGCTCCTAGCAACTTCCATACCAAGGAAATATTTGAGAGTGCCAAGGTCTTTGAGTTCAAATTGAGCTGCTAGAAATTTCTTCAAGGTGTTCAATTCCTCAATATCATCACCTGTAAGAATTATATCATCTACGTATACAATAAGAATAACAATTTTACCATTCTTAGAGTGTTTGTGGAAGAGAGTATGATCAGTCTGTGCTTGAATGAAGCCTCTTCTTTTGACTGCTTGTGTGAATTTGTCGAACCATTCTCTGGGAGACTGTTTTAATCCATATAGAGACTTTTTTAGTTTACACACTGATCCATTTCCCTTTTCAAAACCAGGTGGAGGATCCATATAGACTTCTTCATGTAAGTCACCATTTAGGAATGCATTTTTCACATCTAACTGTTGCAGAGGCCAATCTAGATTGGCAGCAAGAGATAAGAGAACTCGGATGGTATTGACTTTAGCAACCGGAGCAAAAGTCTCATGATAATCTATCCCATGAGTCTGAGTGAAACCCTTTGCAACCAATCTTGCCTTGTATCTGTTGATGCTATTATCTGCATTGAATTTTATTGTAAACACCCATTTGCATCCTACTGCCTGTTTTCCTTTGGGTAGGGTCACTATCTCCCAAGTTCCATTTCTTTTTAAAGCATTCATTTCTTCAAAGACAGCATCCCTCCATTTTTGATCATTGAGAGCCTCATGTATATTTCTCGGTATCTTTGTACTATCCAACATAGTATTGAAAGCACGAAACCCTGGGGACAACTTTCCATATGAAATATGATTAGAAATAGGATGAGTAGTACAAGATCGAGTACCTTTTCTGAGAGCAATGGGCAAGTGTAGATCATTTTCACCATGACACTCAAGTATTGGGGTGCTGGAACTAGAACATGGTTCAGAATCCTAGCAGTGTAGAGGCTCTGGGTTATTCACACTTTGAGGAGTCTTTCGCCTGCTATAAACTTGTCCCCATTTTGAGGAGGCTCCTGATGGTGAGGATTTTGTAGCTCCCCCTGTTTCCAAAATTAGAGGTAATACCGTGGCATCAGTAGGTTCCCATGACTGATCTTCATCTACTCCTATCTCCCCCTGAAGAGAAGTCGAGGGGAAGAAAGGGTCATTTTCAGAAAAAGTGACATCCATAGAGACAAAGACCTTACGAAAAGAGGGTGAATAACATTTATAGCCACGTTGAGTAGGAGAATAACCAATAAAGACACACTGGAGAGACTTAGGATCAAGCTTAGACCGTTGATGGGAGGGAATATGGACAAATGCAACGCAACCAAATAACTTGAGAGGTAAGGAGGAGACACCTCGGAAGGAAGGGAATATACGAACAAGACTAGAAAGAGGAGACTGAAATTTCAGAATGCGAGATGGCATTCGATTTATCAGATACGAGGCAGTGAGAACTGCCTCTCCCCAAAGATATTTAGGAACACTCGTGGTAAACATAAGAGCCCGAGCAACTTCAAGGAGATGTCGGTTTTTTCTTTCTGCAACTCCGTTTTGTTGGGGTGTGTCAGGACACGAGCTTTGGTGAAGGATGCCATGTTGGGAAAGATATTCTCCAAGAATAGAGTTAAAATACTCTTTGCCATTATCTGTACGAAGAATTTGTATAGCAACTTGGAATTGGGTTTGAACCATGGCATGAAATTTTTTAAACACGGATGCAGCATCAGACTTATCCTTTAGAAGATACACCCAACAGACTCGAGAATGGTCATCAATGAAGGTAATGAACCATCGAGTACCTGAAATATTTTTAACACGGGCTGGACCCCATATGTCACTATGAATTAAGGAAAATGGGGAAGAGTCATGGTGAACTTTAGAAGGATAATGAGCACGAGTATGCTTGGCAAGTTGACAAATATCACAAGAAAACAAACTTGGACTTTTATGAATAAATAAGTTTGGCAACAACTTCTGAAGATAAATAAAATTTGGATGGCCTAGCCTACGATGCCACATCATAACATCATTACATGAATCAAAAGGAAACATAGAGTTTTTTTCTACGAAAACAGCTTCATGAGTCACATCCTCCTCAAAGTAGTAAAGTCCACCATCCTCTCTAGCACTGCCAATCATCCTCTCCGAGTCCTGTTCCTGAAAAACACAACCATGTGGAAAGAATTTAGCAAAGCAATGCAACTCAGAGGTGAGCTTGCTAATAGAAATGAGATTACAAGTCAGAGAAGGAACATAAAGAACTGATGTCAAAGTAATCAGCTCAGAAAGTTTAATGGTTCTGTGTCCCGCAATCTGGGAAAAACTGCCATCGGCGATCTTGACCCGAGAAGGTTCAGAATATGGAGTGTATGAACAAAACAAGCCAAGGTTACCTGTCATATGATCAGAGGCGATCTGACCTGATTTTGACTATCTATGGAAAGTTGTACCTTGGAACCTTAGGAGGTTGAGTCAAAAGTCTCTGAAGTTGTTCAAACTTAGTCTTGCTAAGAAAGACACCATCAGAGTAAGAGGAAGAGTGTTTTGAGGAAGCCATGAATAGAAAGAGAAGGGTTGACCGTTGATGAAAAATCAAGTTTTGTAAATTTTTGATCTGACCAGAAGGTCTGTGCAAGTCGCGGCAGAAAAAGACGTTGGGAAGGCGGCGCGTGGAGCTCACGCGCCGGAAACTGGCCGCGCGTGTGACGTTGCGTGGCGGCGCGTGCGGCGGTTGACGGCGATGGGTCCAGCGGCGGTCGACTCGTCGGATCCTTCTGAGTCGAATGGTCACCTCACTTTCTTGATCGGAGGTCAGTAGACTAGGTTTCTGTGTTGGACAGATTCAAGGAGGTGTTTAGGAGGTGTTTGACGGTGATGGAAGTGTTGGATGGTTATTTCAGATTTGAATTAGGGTAGGAACGAACCCGCTCTGATACCATATTGAAGAGAAGTTTCTGTATATTGATATTGAATAATTTACATGAGTGAGTATTTATACAAGAAAAAATCGCTAAGAATGACTAAGCGATCCTAATCACAATCAATTCTAATCAATCACAATAAATCCTAATCAATCATAATCAATCCTAATTAATAGGAAATAAAAACGGAAACATGTTTGGATTCTGATTTTCTACAAAAATAGGTAGGGAACTAAACATTTCTGATTTAGTTAGAAGAAACAGGTGACCAATATTGTTAGTGTTTTTCACTATCTGGTGCTTGACTACTCTACTCTTTGATAGTTTACCTTTTTTTCAAAATGAAATGTTACTCTGTTAGGAGGAGGAGGCAGCTGATTCTTATGACGAATGGTGTTCGACAACTCTTAGGAAAATAAGAGAAGCCTCCCCATTGAGTTTGAAAGTTATTTTACGATCTGTGAGTTGCATCTCCCTTGCATGTTTATCTATTTCCCATTCAAGATGCTATTTTCTTCTGCTTTAACCTCTGCTATTGAATTTAGATACGTGAAGGTAGATTTGAAACTCTTGATCAATGTCTTGTACGTGAGTACCGTATATCCCATCGCGGAATTTCTAAGCATGTCTCCTCTGATTTCTTTGAGGTAATGATCTTCTTGGTATCTTTTCCCTAAAGAACAACTTCAATTTGTTTTTATGATTTCACTTGACTTCTTTATGTAGGGTGTTCGGGCACGAATGGTTGATAAAGACTTTGCACCAAAGGTACCTATTTTGTTCTAGGAGTCTGTACATTTATGAACTCAGTAACATCCATTTTTTTTTTCTTTTCTCGGGATTTATCTAAACCATTTTATTACCAAATTTGCAGTGGGACCCACCTAGTTTAAAAGATGTATCAGAGGACATGGTTGAATACTATTTCTATCCGTTTAACGAAGTTGAGTCTGAACTGGTGCTGCCAACGGCATTGCGAGAACCTTACATGTGAAACAGACATACCTTCCATTAATGCTTATCTTTAGCAAGGGTAAGCCAAATAAGTTCTAATTTTGTTGTCAAAATTCGTGTATTGTAATTCTATGTTTTTTCTTTTTATTAAGTAAATTACATTTGCTTGAGATTTGTCAAAATGAAAATTCTAAACTTCTCATGAATTACACTTTTGATTATTTTTTCTTTAATTTAGTGATAACTAAATGGATAACTTTTTAGTCCTCTTGTAGTACATACTACAATCACTTAAATTATAATAAATAATTACGTATGAGAAATGAAGAATATGTCAAGAAAATGAGTATAAATGCAATTAGGTGAATACATATATGAGAGTTGTTATATTTACAATCTCTTTTCCCTTACAATCTCTTATAACCCTTTTTATGGATGTTAGATCAAAATCAAATAAGTGGTTATAAATTGATATGAAGTGAAAGCTGTTGATTTCATTTTAATTTAACAACTATAAAAGTGATTTTAAGAGGTTAGTAACCTCCCTCTACATATATTGTAAAAGTGAGTGCAGTATGTAATATCTGAGGACTAAAATTATCCCAACTCAACATTAATGAAAAAATCATTTTTTCTTAGTCAGCAGTATACTTTGTACATCAGCTAAAGTTTTTGAAGATTAATATTATGAACTTTTTTTGCAAAACCAAGGTGACTTTTTAATATCAAATTGAAAGTAATATAATTTGACAAATGTTATAAAGAGAAATATACTTATATTTCCATTTGCTTTAATTAAAAAAATAATTAATGTTTGTAAATTTTATATTTTTTTTCATTTTATTTCTTGGTGTTCTTAGTTTATCTCTTTCCATGGGAAATCTATACTTCTATTGATTTTCTCTATGACATATTCTCATACTACAGTATTGTTAATAAGGTTAACAAACTTCCGCGTATAAATGGTTATTTGCAAGAATTTCCCCGCCACAGAACGAAGGGGATAAGTTCTCCCTGTAGCAGCGAAGAAATTTGCCTTTGTTTAGTAACCGGGGGTGAGGGCAGGAATAGGGTCATGATCTCTATCCTGTAAATCTGTAATACCCTTTAAGTAAAAATACGAAACGCTCTGTACTTAAAAAATAAATAAATACGAAACGCTTAATTTATAAACACAAAATATGAAAAAGTGTATATATTAATAATTTAAGTTTGTAGGTATTTAGACAACTGTAAAATGATATTTGTACTGAAGATGTTATCACTTATGTTTTAAAATAAAAATGTGTAATTTTATATGACATTAATTGGACTTTTGTATTTAAACTAAGTTAACAACATATATTTACCGGAAAAAAAAAGTTAACAGCATATAATTTTAGTTGTGTAATTTCAAATTTTTGTATTGCTAGGTAAAGTTGTGGTTTTGTATGTCAGAATTCTTTCAATTTTTTGTTGTTATTTTAGAGTTTTCTTAATTTTATTAGGCAACCAGACAGCAGACGTCCTCTAGCATGAATCTTCATTTTAAAGCTGTTATTAGAGGTGAAAAACTTTATTACATTTATTGTGTTTCATGTTGTAGGAAAAGAATTTATCTTATACACATATATAAAAAGTATGTGAAACCCATCAAAACTCATATTTTATTACACTTATTTTTTACTCTTGATTAGTATTTTTAGGATTTATTTGAATAAAACAATGATGTTTTGAGTTAATTTACATTTTTAGTTTTTGATTGGGTTTAAATTATTTTCGTCAGAATTTTTCAGCTTTACGTTACTTCTGTATTTTGGCCATATCTTGGTCCACAGTTGTCGGATTGATTCCATTCTTGTTGGGTTTTTCAGATAACACAGAGGACTACAATTCTTATGCAGAGCTCGAAGCCCAATTCAGATTGGAAGCTAGTCGATTTCTTGCGCCAAGTCGGACACGTTTTGCTGAAGTTTTATTTTATTTTATTTATTTTATTTCGTATTTTAGACATATGGGCCGGTCAAAACTGAACCCTAACCCGCTTTGGGTAGGGGTATATGACGGCAGAGTAGGAAACATTGGATTCATTCTGAATTTTCGTATTTTGGGATCAAAGCACTTTCTCTGGAGCGTTCTTTGAGTTCTTCATTTTTTTTTTCTTCTTCTTCTTCTTTTTATTTTATTTTAATCATGTTTACCTTAGCCATGCGAGGCTAAGAACTTTTTAATCAACCTAAGGGTAACGGATTCCATGGATTAGTGTTGAGGGTCTGTGCTTTATTGTAAATCAATTTTGTTTCCCTTCCCAACTCAGATTGATATCGTGCGATCGTGGATATTCAATCTGAGGTTCGCGATTGCGATTATGGAAAGGGATTAATCATCAGATTTGATGATTAGATTGATTGACCCTATGACCTTAATCAAATGGGCTAATACTCTGCGATTGTAAGACATAGTTATAACATGAAAAATAGTTTTTTTTCTCTCTCCACGTCAGCTGAAGTGACTGAGGAAATAGAAAAAAAAGTAATTTTCCATATTATAACTATGTTTTACATGTAAGATATAGTGTCAAAAACTAAAAGGATACAACATTGTGTCCTTTAAAAGGACAAACCCTTTTTCCTACTTTTAAATGTGTTTATTTGATTTAATTGGGCCCATATTTTGAAATAGGTCAACTAATCAATTTTGTGATTAAGTTTAGAAGTTTTTCTTTTTTAAAATAATAGGAGTAAAAATAAATAACATATCTGATTAGAATAAAGTAGAAAAAAAATATACTGGATAACAAATAAAAAAGGTAAAAAAAAAATACTATACATGTTATTATTTGTTTGCATTTAGATGGTTTGTTGTTACTTTGTATTGAGTATTTGATTTTCTATTTAGATGGTGCTAGATTATAATTTTTACTTTAGTTATTATAATTAATTATAATAAGTAAAAAAAACAAGCAGGTGCCAAGATACCTGCTGGCTTGGACGTAGCTACGCCACTCGTAGCTAAGAGTCATACGAAACGAGATGAAGATAGTTATGGAGTTATGGACTTATGGTTGTTGTACACTTGTACTAGCTAAGACTAATTTATTTATAGTAAATCATTAGTTTTAAAATTATTGTTTCGGTTTTATAGAAATATTACGAAATTCATCAAATACACTTATTTTTTGAGAAATGTAATTATATTCGATTAAATTATTCTTATACTTCATTACTATTTTTCTTTTATTTCACTTAATATTAAGAGATAAAGATAAACTTTAAAATAAATATCTTCTTAATTTCTAAAATAAATAACAATTTAAAAAGAATTAAAAATTCTATAGTAATAATAACAATTTAAAAATACCTATTCTTTAGGATTTAATGTTTTTGATTTTCTGAGGAAAAAGTTTCTCTATCACCACTTATTTAAGAGTGAGTGGTAGCAGAAAAATTTTTTTTGCAATAAAAACAGAAATGTTTTTTTTCATTATTTTATTTTTATTATTATTATTATTTAACTTTCACATTGCATCGTAAACATTATTCTAGCATGCATAAGACTGCTTACTAGGTATTTTTTCAATTAATACTTCAAAATTTCCGTCGAGAATCTCAAGAGAAAATGATAAAAACACATCCAAGAGAGTCGTTTGCTAATCGTTATTAGAGTTGCGGAAACGGATAAAACTTTTTCTAAAAAAGATCTTTGAGAAATTGTTGTGGAAAGCTGAATCTAAGAAAAATTTTGATGGAAAGACCTTAAAATGTGTTGCTGATAAAAATGGTGAAAATTTAAGAAAACCGTATTCCTTTAAATATTAATATAAAATCGATTTTTCAAAATATTTTTGTACAGTTAACGAAATCCGAAAGTAGACGCTTGGGGCTTCGCGTGCATATAAAATAATAGTAAATCGGAGTTCATTTTCCCCTCGAAACATAACTCGTAAGTTGTCCGCAATCGTTAAAAATTCAGCATTTGATAAACGTTACGCAAAACATTTCAGATTTCTTAAAGCAGCCGCTGTTCATAAAAAGACTTAAAGCAGAAATAAGTCATAGTTTTACAGTCATCCAAAAATCATCAAGTACCACATAATACAGTCATCCCAAGCTTAAAACAGTCAACAGTGAATAAATCCAGACAACAGCAAAAATATAACAAAGTTCAACATCCAAGTCCTCAAATGCTTTTACGTCCTCCTGCAATTTAAAAATTGCAACCCCAAAGGGGTGAGAATAAACCTAGTAGTGTGGCAACAAAACCAAATGCAACAGTATTAACTAGGCACAAAATCATAAATAGTCACTTCAAACATTTAATCATTTTCATCATATATCATAACGCGTATATAACGCCCTTTTTCCTTTATGCTCATAGCACCGTCGTGCGCGTAGCATCACAGTGGGTATTCCTAATGGCTCCTATGAAGGTGATCCCAGTGTGGAACCTATGCGGACTGAAGCCAAGTGTCCCCTCTCCTGGTACCAGGCATGCCTATATGATGCATGCTCAGTCACATGTCCTCAATACAAATATATATATATTCAAGATGTCATGAATCAAGTATACATGACATGTTATGCAATCGCACCCAACAGAAAAATGTATTATGATGTAAAATGCATGCATATATCATATCATCCTTTCATATTCTTACCATTGGCTCATCATCATCATAACATACATAGAACAAATGTGAGCAACACATCACAATTCCATACACTAGCCAACAGTCACATTAGGTAATACCGCCTACAAATACCTTGGTGCTTTCAAATACTAACCAAATAGTAGCGTATAAGCCCAACGTTTTATGAATGTTGCGCACCTAGACATAAGCACACAAATCAGAATTCTGTTTTTTTTATGGAAATCTCCAAACACTTCTCACATTCATGTTTCTTTTATCCTTAATTTTTCCAAACTGTTTTATCTTATTTCTTTTCCTACTACTTTCTAACTTCCTAATATATTTTTCCTACGTTTCACATCACAAAAACAGAATCGTTTTTAAACTTTTCTTATGAAACGTTTTCTGATTACATCTAACCTTTTTATTAAAATTTATACAATGCCAAATCCCTAAGTTCCGCATGCATGCTATACAGTTTTCTCCATGCTTTAATCCTTACCCATTCTGATTTCACTTATAATTTCTAACGTGTAATCTTTGATAAATCAACCCATTCAGCTTCGGTTTTAGGCTTAAGGAGGTCCTCAACGTTTTATGCATAGCATTCATACTTTCCTACCTCAATTGTGCGCAAGGAAGTTTAATTAACATGCTGAATATCTAAGTAAAAGAGGCTCAAATCCAATCTAAGACCCATCAATACAGAATCGATTTTAAATTGATTAGAGCATCAAGATAATTTAGCCAAATCCTCTTATCCTGTAATTGGAGCGCCACTAGAGAATAACATGCTGTATATTTTAGTTAATAGAGAACCTAATTCCTAGCAAAAATTATTTAAGGCAGAACCGGTTTTATGAAGAACAAAACCTTAAGATAAGTTATTTCTAAGTTATTTTCCTAATGTTTTCCCAATTATGAACCCTAGAACACGGTAAGGCAGAATTGAATTTAAACAATAGTAAGAGTGTTACTTCCCTACCTACTTCTCGGTTGGACAGAGGAAAAGAAAAGAGGTTTTGGTACCTACCTCTTGACAACACACCAAAAGAACCGATTATGACAAAAGGGCAGTGATTCAATATCTTAGTCTCCCTTGAAACAACAAGCTCCACCCTAGACTCTTGGGAAGAACCTCACAGCGAGTAGTGAGAAGGAAGAAGTCGTATAGATACTTGGTGATTCCTCAAGTGTTCCACGGTTTTGATGCCAAAAAGAAAGGTGAAGGGGAATCTATTTCTATGGTTCAGTTTCAAAAAGTGTCGCAGCTTCAAGAAAGGATGTGACGGAATGGAATAAGAATGATACCCCAAACTTGGTTGAGGGCTGCTGCAAGATGTGAGTCACGGTTTGAGTATGAGGAAGGGCGAAATGGTTGGGTTTTTCAGAGCTACAAATGTTGTTTTCAATACTCAAAATTTCCCACCTAACTCTCCTACACTAACAGCGCACAAGGGTGAGGGTGTGCAGATTTAAGGGTTGCTTTAAAGACTACCTAAATCAGAAATTTTTCCAAGTCCAGCTTCTCTTTTCCAGCGCATGTGAGAGGAGATGAGGTTGCTGTATTTTTCCACCAATTGCCTCATGCAAACTGCATTCTCCTACTTTCATTGGATGCATGTCTTTAAGGCTGAGCAGAATTTGAATTAAGGCTGAATGAGGTTTGTTAAAGGCAGCAAGTAATGTCAGCCTTGGGCATCTACTATGCGCATGTGAGGAGGGAAGGAAAGTGGTTGACTAGAGTCATCTTTTAGGATTTAAATCAGAATTTTCTGATGCCTTTATTCTCTGCCTAGGCGTACATGTGGCTGATTAAAGAGATAAAGTTTGCTAGGTGGAATGACTACTCAATGGGCAGCTGCTCTATATTAAAGAAAAACTATTCTTTGACAATTTTGCTGATATGTCACTTTGTCATGAATCCTCCACTTTGGCAATTTTTATACAATAAGAAAAAGAAAAAGAAAAAGCAGGTGCCCTGGCTTGGATGCTAATAACACAGCATCTGTCAACTACCGAGCTTTACCCTACTCCACCTATTGGCAGGCCTTTGTGAACTTTGAGCCAACTGACGAGGCTCCAAGAATCTATCACTTCTAGTTGCATAACCCATGGCATCAGTCCTTCCATCTCTCCTGTCTTTATGTCTCTTCATATGACGATTTGGTCTTGGTCCACTTGACTTCATTTCCTTGTCAACTTCATAGACCAATGGTTGGATACCCTGAAGATCAGGCTCTGGAACATACCCAAAAGGCCGCTTGGATGGATCCATTCTTCTAAATGTTATTGATATCCTAATAAAAGTTTTAACAAAAAAAGAATACGGATCAATAATAAGTCATTGGTGTCAAAAGCCATGGATAGAAGAATATCATAAAAGTAAGTAAATACCTTCTCATAGGAACTGCAGGTACACAGTGTTTGGCTACATCAGCTCCATTTCCATTTAAGACAAGTACAGATCTAGACAAAAAGGACAAACTATAAGATTCTGAATGATAGAGGCAGATTGATGAAGATTTTAATCTAACTCGGTCTATAGTCATGAGCAAAAGTTGAAAAACTAAACAGAGTCTAGTGGATAAATCCAGATAAATACTTACCCGAGAGGTAGGGGAATAGTAAATGAACCATCAAATTCACCAGGGCCCACAATCTTCAAGTTTGACCCAAAAACTATATTGCACTCACTAAGAAATGAGACAGTGCAAAACGGTCGAAGAAAATCATGGCTATCTATATGTGGAGGTATACAGTCCCCTTCCTCATAGATATTCACAATGCAACTGTCTGGCACACAAGTAGGAGGGAGCACATGCCACTTAATGAGGCGTCGGATGATGACCTTAAACAGATCGGGTATGGGGTCCACCGTTACACGCGGAAGAATACCGGGCGGGTTACCATCTCTATCCTGTAAGCAGAAAATTAGATTTTAAGAGTTTCATCCCTTAACAAACTCATCAGCAATTATATTGCACCACCAAGCATTAAAGTTAACTTGTTTCCAAATAAAGAAACGATAAGTCAGCATGAAAGATGCACTAACCACTGCATAATTGTAACAGCAACCGAATTGGATAGTCTCACGTCCCTTGCCTCTCATCCATTTTTGAGGAGCCGTGAATGTCCGATCTGAAAAAGTTAAGAATTAACATCATATAGCCCCTCAGAACTAGCACCACCCAACACATTTACCAAATTATCAACATGATATAGTCAATTGGGAAAAAACAGAATGTTTTTAATGTTTTCATTATCTTATGATGCATAGTTAGCATATCTGCATATGCATAAGGCCCAACGGATGTAAAGTCTGAGCCCCACCAAGTTTATTCCTAAAGAAGAATAATTCTTTATTAGTTCCAAAGTCATGGCCTCACTAAGTTTTGGTCAGCCCTGAAAATTCTGGAAAGACATGAAAGTTACAGCTACATAAATTTGTTACTTCCCATGGCTAGTGTAGTCAAAGGCATCAAAAGAGATTGAGGCGAGGCACTAGTAGGGGTCAGTGCCTCTGGCTGGTTGAGGCACTGCCTCTTGATTGAGGCACATGCATGCCTTTTTGATTGAGGCGAGACACACTTTTAGCACCTCATAACTGTAAGAAACCCAAAAAAGCATAGCCACCTAACTTACAATTATGATGCAGAAGGGATAAAATCATAATTATCAATCTCGGATTGCGTAGCAGCCAACCCCAAAACCTCTAGCAGTATAGCCTCTATAGTGAAGTCCACATTATGTGATTAATTAGGGAATAAATACAAAACCATTATGTGATCATAATCATGGATTAAAGCACTAAATTCAGTCTACTACTATTCCCTGCATTAAATGCTCCTGTTACTTGCATGCTACCCTTTTATCCCTAGGACTTAAAATATTAGTAGCAAAAATCAAATCAATTCTTGATCAAAATATGATTATGAACAAAAAAGAAAGGTCGATTCATAATTATAGGCTAACAAAGTAAACAGAGACAAGAGACGAGTAATAGACTGTTAATATAGAATTTTAAACAAACCTGTAAAAAGACCATAAAGCCCATGAAAAATGGCTGTTGGAAATTTTAATCGAGGGTAAACTTGAAAAATCACGCCATTTCACTTGCACTGTGAAAGGCTGCAATTTGTCCACAATTGCAGCCGCAACATCTTGTTGCATTGCAGCACGACAAGTAGCGGCCACCGTCCACTACCGTCGTGGG